>NC_053494.1:224067950-224352510 GCF_905171775.1 Rana temporaria | reverse complement strand
CCCTATACTCCCCTCCCCGTAGTCACCCTATACTCCCCTCCCCTGTGTCACCCTATACTCCCCTCCCCCGTGTCACCCTATACTCCCCTCCCCTGTGTCACCCTATACTCCCCTCCCCCGTGTCACCCTATACTCCCCTCCCCTGTGTGACCCTATACTCCCCTCCCTGTGTCTCCCTATACTCCCCTCCCCTGTGTCACCCTATACTCCCCTCCCCCGTGTCACCCTATACTCCCTCCCCCGTGTCTCCCTATACTCCCCTCCCCCGTGTCACCCTATACTCCCCTCCCCCGTGTCACCCTATACTCCCCTCCCCTGTGTCACCCTATACTCCCCTCCCCTGTGTCACCCTATACTCCCCTCCCCCGTGTCACCCTATACTCCCCTCCCCCGTGTCACCCTATACTCCCCTCCCCTGTGTCACCCCTATACTCCCCTCCCTGTGTCACCCTATACTCCCCTCCCCCGTGTCACCCTATACTCCCCTCCCCCGTGTCACCCTATACTCCCCCTCCCCTGTGTCACCCTATACTCCCCTCCCCCGTGTCACCCTATACTCCCCTCCCCTGTGTCACCCTATACTCCCCTCCCCTGTGTCACCCTATACTCCCCTCCCCCGTGTCACCCTATACTCCCCTCCCCTGTGTCACCCTATACTCCCCTCCCCCGTGTCACCCTATACTCCCCTCCCCCGTGTCTCCCTATACTCCCCTCCCCCGTGTCACCCTATACTCCCCTGTGTCACCCTATCCTCCCCTCCCCTGTGTCACCCTATACTCCCCTCCCCCTGTGTCACCCTATACTCCCCTCCCTGTGTCTCCCTATACTCCCCTCCCCTGTGTCACCCTATACTCCCCTCCCCCTGTGTCACCCTATACTCCCCTCCCCTGTGTCACCCTATACTCCCCTCCCCTGTGTCACCCTATACTCCCCTCCCCTGTGTCACCCTATACTCCCCTCCCTGTGTCACCCTATACTCCCCTCCCCCTGTGTCACCCTATACTCCCCTCCCCCGTGTCACCCTATACTCCCCTCCCCTGTGTCACCCTATACTCCCCTCCCTGTGTCACCCTATACTCCCCTCCCCCGTGTCACCCTATACTCCCCTCCCCCGTGTCACCCTATACTCCCCTCCCCTGTGTCACCCTATACTCCCTGTGTCACCCTATACTCCCCTCCCCTGTGTCACCCTATACTCCCCTCCCCTGTGTCACCCTATACTCCCCTCCCCCGTGTCACCCTATACTCCCCTCCCCCCGTGTCACCCTATACTCCCCTCCCCTGTGTCACCCTATACTCCCCTCCCCCGTGTCACCCTATACTCCCCTCCCCCGTGTCTCCCTATACTCCCCTCCCCCGTGTCACCCTATACTCCCCTGTGTCACCCTATACTCCCCTCCCCTGTGTCACCCTATACTCCCCTCCCCCGTGTCACCCTATACTCCCCTCCCCCGTGTCACCCTATACTCCCCTCCCCCGTGTCACCCTATACTCCCCTCCCCCGTGTCACCCTATACTCCCCTCCCCGTGTCACCCTATACTCCACTCCCCTGTGTCACCCTATACTCCCCTCCCCCGTGTCACCCTATACTCCCCTCCCCCGTGTCTCCCTATACTCCCCTCCCCCGTGTCACCCTGTACTCCCCTCCCCCGTGTCTCCCTATACTCCCCTCCCCCGTGTCACCCTATACTCCCCTCCCCCCGTGTCACCCTATACTCCCCTCCCCTGTGTGACCCTATACTCCCCTCCCCCGTGTCACCCTATACTCCCCTCCCCTGTGTCACCCTATACTCCCCTCCCCGTGTCACCCTATACTCCCCTCCCCTGTGTCACCCTATACTCCCCTCCCCCCGTGTCACCCTATACTCCCCTCCCCTGTGTCACCCTATACTCCCCTCCCCCGTGTCACCCTATACTCCCCTCCCCTGTGTGACCCTATACTCCCCTCCCTGTGTCTCCCTATACTCCCCTCCCCTGTGTCACCCTATACTCCCCTCCCCCGTGTCACCCTATACTCCCCTCCCCCGTGTCTCCCTATACTCCCCTCCCCCGTGTCACCCTATACTCCCCTCCCCCGTGTCACCCTATACTCCCCTCCCCTGTGTCACCCTATACTCCCCTCCCCTGTGTCACCCTATACTCCCCTCCCCCGTGTCACCCTATACTCCCCTCCCCTGTGTCACCCTATACTCCCCTCCCCCGTGTCACCCTATACTCCCCTCCCCCGTGTCACCCTATACTCCCCTCCCCTGTGTCACCCTATACTCCCCTCCCCCGTGTCACCCTATACTCCCCTCCCCTGTGTCACCCTATACTCCCCTCCCTGTGTCACCCTATACTCCCCTCCCCCGTGTCACCCTATACTCCCCTCCCCTGTGTCACCCTATACTCCCCTCCCCCGTGTCACCCTATACTCCCCTCCCCCGTGTCTCCCTATACTCCCCTCCCCCGTGTCACCCTATACTCCCCTGTGTCACCCTATACTCCCCTCCCCCTGTGTCACCCTATACTCCCCTCCCCCTGTGTCACCCTATACTCCCCTCCCTGTGTCTCCCTATACTCCCCTCCCCTGTGTCACCCTATACTCCCCTCCCCCTGTGTCACCCTATACTCCCCTCCCCTGTGTCACCCTATACTCCCCTCCCCTGTGTCACCCTATACTCCCCTCCCTGTGTCACCCTATACTCTCCTCCCCTGTGTCACCCTATACTCCCCTCCCCTGTGTCACCCTATACTCCCCTCCCCCGTGTCACCCTATTCTCCCCCCCCCTGTGTCACCCTATACTCCCCTCCCTGTGTCACCCTATACTCCCCTCCCCCGTGTCACCCTATACTCCCCTCCCCCGTGTCACCCTATACTCCCCTCCCCTGTGTCACCCTATACTCCCCTGTGTCACCCTATACTCCCCTCCCCTGTGTCACCCTATACTCCCCTCCCCTGTGTCACCCTATACTCCCCTCCCCCTGTCTCCCTATACTCCCCTCCCCATGTCACCCTATACTCCCCTCCCCCGTGTCACCCTATACTCCCCTCCCCCGTGTCACCCTATACTCCCCTCCCCCGTGTCTCCCTATACTCCCCTCCCCCGTGTCACCCTATACTCCCCTGTGTCACCCTATACTCCCCTCCCCTGTGTCACCCTATACTCCCCTCCCCCGTGTCACCCTATACTCCCCTCCCCCGTGTCACCCTATACTCCCCTCCCCCGTGTCACCCTATACTCCCCTCCCCCGTGTCACCCTATACTCCCCTCCCCGTGTCACCCTATACTCCACTCCCCTGTGTCACCCTATACTCCCCTCCCCCGTGTCACCCTATACTCCCCTCCCCCGTGTCACCCTATACTCCCCTCCCCTGTGTCACCCTATACTACCCTCCCCCGTGTCACCCTATACTCCCCTCCCCCGTGTCACCATATACTCCCCTCCCCCTGTCTCCCTATACTCCCCTCCCCTGTGTCACCCTATACTCCCCTCCCCTGTGTCACCCTATACTCCCCTCCCCCGTGTCACCCTATACTCCCCTCCCCTGTGTCACCCTATACTCCCCTCCCCCGTGTCTCCTTATACTCCCCTCCCCCTGTCTCCCTATACTCCCCTCCCCTGTGTCACCCTATACTCCCCTCCCCCGTGTCACCCTATACTCCCCTCCCCCGTGTCACCCTATACTCCCCTCCCCGTGTCACCCTATTCCCCCCCCCCCCTGTCTCCCTATACTCCCCTCCCCCGTGTCACCCTATACTCCCCTCCCCCGTGTCACCATATACTCCCCTCCCCCGTGTCACCCTATACTCCCCTCCCCCGTGTCACCCTATACTCCCCTCCCCTGTGTCACCCTATACTCCCCTCCCTGTGTCACCCTATACTCCCCTCCCCCTGTGTCACCCTATACTCCCCTCCCCCTGTCTCCCTATACTCCCCTCCCCTGTGTCACCCTATACTCCCCTCCCCCGTGTCACCCTATACTCCCCTCCCCTGTGTCACCCTATACTCCCCTCCCCTGTGTCACCCTATACTCCCCTCCCCTGTGTCACCCTATACTCCCCTCCCCTGTGTCACCCTATACTCCCCTCCCCCGTGTCACCCTATACTCCCCTCCCCTGTGTCACCCTATACTCCCCTCCCCCGTGTCACCCTATACTCCCCTCCCCTGTGTCACCATATACTCCCCTCCCCTGTGTCACCCTATACTCCCCTCCCCCTGTCTCCCTATACTCCCCTCCCCCGTGTCACCCTATACTCTCCTCCCCTGTGTCACCCTATACTCCCCTCCCCCGTGTCACCCTATACTCTCCTCCCCTGTGTCACCCTATACTCCCCTCCCCTGTGTCACCCTATAATCCCCTCCCCCGTGTCACCCTATACTCTCCTCCCCCGTGTCACCCTATACTCCCCTCCCCCGTGTCACCCTATTCTCCCCTCCCCCGTGTCACCCTATACTCTCCTCCCCTGTGTCACCCTATACTCCCCTCCCCCTGTGTCACCCTATACTCCCCTCCCTGTGTCACCCTATACTCCCCTCCCCTGTGTCACCCTATACTCCCCTCCCCCGTGTCACCCTATACTCCCCTCCCCCGTGTCACCCTATACTCTCCTCCCCCGTGTCACCCTATACTCCCCTCCCCTGTGTCACCCTATACTCCCCTCCCCTGTGTCACCCTATACTCCCCTCCCCCTGTGTCACCCAATACTCCCCTCCCCTGTGTCACCCTATACTCCCCTCCCCCGTGTCACCCTATACTCCCCTCCCCCGTGTCACCCTATACTCCCCTCCCCTGTGTCACCCTATACTCCCCTCCCCCGTGTCACCCTATACTCCCCTCCCCCGTGTCACCCTATACTCCCCTCCCTGTGTCACCCTATACTCCCCTCCCCCGTGTCACCCTATACTCCCCTCCCCCGTGTCACCCTATACTCCCCTCCCCCGTGTCACCCTATACTCCCCTCCCCCGTGTCACCCTATACTCCCCTCCCCCGTGTCACCCTATACTCCCCTCCCCCGTGTCTCCCTATACTCCCCTCCCCTGTGTCACCCTATACTCCCCTCCCCTGTGTCACCCTATACTCCCCTCCCCTGTGTCACCCTATACTCCCCTCCCCCGTGTCACCCTATACTCCCCTCCCCCGTGTCACCCTATACTCCCCTCCCCTGTGTCACCCTATACTACCCTCCCCTGTGTCACCCTATACTCCCCTCCCCTGTGTCACCCTATACTCCCCTCCCCCGTGTCACCCTATACTCCCCTCCCCTGTGTCACCCTATACTCCCCTCCCCCGTGTCACCCTATAATCCCCTCCCCCGTGTCACCCTATACTCCCCTCCCCCGTGTCACCCTATACTCCCCTCCCCCGTGTCACCCTATACTCCCCTCCCCTGTGTCACCCTATACTCCCCTCCCCCGTGTCACCCTATACTCCCCTCCCCCGTGTCACCATATACTCCCCTCCCCCGTGTCACCCTATTCTCCCCTCCCCCGTGTCACCCTATACTCCCCTCCCCCGTGTCACCCTATACTCCCCTCCCCCGTGTCACCCTATACTCCCCTCCCCCGTGTCACCCTATACTCCCCTCCCCCGTGTCACCCTATTCTCCCCTCCCCTGTGTCACCCTATACTCCCCTCCCTGTGTCACCCTATACTCCCCTCCCCATGTCACCCTATACTCCCCTCCCCCGTGTCACCATATACTCCCCTCCCCCTGTCTCCCTATACTCCCCTCCCCCTGTGTCACCCTATACTCCCCTCCCCCTGTGTCACCCTATACTCCCCTCCCCTGTGTCACCCTATACTCCCCTCCCCTGTGTCACCCTATACTCCCCTCCCCCTGTGTCACCCTATACTCCCCTCCCCTGTGTCACCCTATACTCCCCTCCCCCGTGTCACCCTATACTCTCCTCCCCTGTGTCACCCTATACTCCCCTCCCCCGTGTCACCCTATACTCCCCTCCCCTGTGTCACCCTATACTCCCTCCCCTGTGTCACCCTATACTCCCCTCCCCCTGTCTCCCTATACTCCCCTCCCCTGTGTCACCCTATACTCCCCTCCCCTGTGTCACCCTATACTCCCCTCCCCTGTGTCACCCTATACTCCCCTCCCCCTGTGTCACCCTATACTCCCCTCCCCTGTGTCACCCTATACTCCCCTCCCCTGTGTCACCCTATACTCCCCTCCCCCGTGTCACCCTATACTCCCCTCCCCCGTGTCACCCTATACTCCCCTCCCCCGTGTCACCCTATACTCCCCTCCCCCGTGTCACCATATACTCCCCTCCCCCGTGTCTCCTTATACTCCCCTCCCCCTGTCTCCCTATACTCCCCTCCCCGTGTCACCCTATACTCCCCTCCCCCGTGTCACCCTATACTCCCCTCCCCTGTGTCACCCTATACTCCCCTCCCCTGTGTCACCCTATACTCCCCTCCCCTGTGTCACCCTATACTCCCCTCCCCCGTGTCACCCTATACTCCCCTCCCCCGTGTCACCCTATACTCCCCTCCCCCGTGTCACCCTATACTCCCCTCCCCCGTGTCACCCTATACTCCCCTCCCCCGTGTCACCCTATACTCCCCTCCCCCGTGTCACCCTATACTCCCCTCCCCCGTGTCACCATATACTCCCCTCCCCCGTGTCACCCTATACTCCCCTCCCCCTGTCTCCCTATACTCCCCTCCCCCGTGTCACCCTATACTCTCCTCCCCTGTGTCACCCTATACTCCCCTCCCCCTGTCTCCCTATACTCCCCTCCCCCGTGTCACCCTATACTCTCCTCCCCTGTGTCACCCTATACTCCCCTCCCCTGTGTCACCCTATACTCCCCTCCCCCTGTCTCCCTATACTCCCCTCCCCCGTGTCACCCTATACTCTCCTCCCCTGTGTCACCCTATACTCCCCTCCCCCGTGTCACCCTATACTCCCCTCCCCCCGTGTCACCCTGTACTCCCCTCCCCCGTGTCACCCTGTACTCCCCTCCCCCGTGTCACCCTATACTCCCCTCCCCCGTGTCACCCTATACTCCCCTCCCCCGTGTCACCCTATACTCCCCTCCCCTGTGTCACCCTATACTCCCCTCCCCCGTGTCACCCTATACTCCCCTCCCCCGTGTCACCCTATACTCCCCTCCCCCGTGTCTCCCTATACTCCCCTCCCTGTGTCACCCTATACTCCCCTCCCCTGTGTCACCCTATACTCCCCTCCCCTGTGTCACCCTATACTCTCCTCCCCTGTGTCACCCTATACTCCCCTCCCCGTGTCTCCCTATACTCCCCTCCCCCGTGTCACCCTATACTCCCCTGTGTCACCCTATACTCCCCTCCCCCGTGTCACCCTATACTCCCCTCCCCCGTGTCACCCTATACTCCCCTCCCCTGTGTCACCATATACTCCCCTCCCCTGTGTCACCCTATACTCCCCTCCCCCTGTCTCCCTATACTCCCCTCCCCCGTGTCACCCTATACTCCCCTCCCCTGTGTCACCCTATACTCCCCTCCCCTGTGTCACCCTATACTCCCCTCCCTGTGTCACCATATACTCCCCTCCCCCGTGTCACCCTATACTCCCCTCCCCCGTGTCACCCTATACTCCCCTCCCCTGTGTCACCCTATACTCCCCTCCCCTGTGTCACCCTATACTCCCCTCCCCCGTGTCTCCTTATACTCCCCTCCCCCGTGTCACCCTATACTCCCCTCCCCTGTGTCACCCTATACTCCCCTCCCCCTGTCTCCCTATACTCCCCTCCCCCTGTGTCACCCTATACTCCCCTCCCCTGTGTCACCCTATACTCCCCTCCCCTGTGTCACCCTATACTCCCCTCCCCTGTGTCACCCTATACTCCCCTCCCCTGTGTCACCCTATACTCCCCTCCCCTGTGTCACCCTATACTCCCCTCCCCCTGTCTCCCTATACTCCCCTCCCCTGTGTCACCCTATACTCCCCTCCCCGTGTCACCCTATACTCCCCTCCCCTGTGTCACCCTATACTCCCCTCCCCCTGTGTCACCCTATACTCCCCTCCCCTGTGTCACCCTATACTCCCCTCCCCTGTGTCACCCTATACTCCCCTCCCCTGTGTCACCCTATACTCCCCTCCCCTGTGTCACCCTATACTCCCCTCCCCTGTGTCACCCTATACTCCCCTCCCCCGTGTCACCCTATACTCCCCTCCCCTGTGTCACCCTATACTCCCCTCCCCTGTGTCACCCTATACTCCCCTCCCCTGTCTCCCTATACTCCCCTCCCCGTGTCACCCTATACTCCCCTCCCCTGTGTCACCCTATACTCCCCTCCCCTGTGTCACCCTATACTCCCCTCCCCCGTGTCACCCTATACTCCCCTCCCCCGTGTCACCCTATACTCCCCTCCCCCGTGTCACCCTATACTCCCCTCCCCTGTGTCACCCTATACTCCCCTCCCCCGTGTCACCCTATACTCCCCTCCCCCGTGTCACCCTATACTCCCCTCCCCCGTGTCACCCTATACTCCCCTCCCCCGTGTCTCCCTATACTCCCCTCCCCCGTGTCACCCTATACTCCCCTGTGTCACCCTATACTCCCCTCCCCTGTGTCACCCTATACTCCCCTCCCCCGTGTCACCCTATACTCCCCTCCCCCGTGTCACCCTATACTCTCCTCCCCTGTGTCACCCTATACTCCCCTCCCCCGTGTCACCCTATACTCCCCTCCCCCTGTCTCCCTATACTCCCCTCCCCGTGTCACCCTATACTCCCCTCCCCTGTGTCACCCTATACTCCCCTCCCCTGTGTCACCCTATACTCCCCTCCCCTGTGTCACCCTATACTCCCCTCCCCTGTGTCACCCTATACTCCCCTCCCCTGTGTCACCCTATACTCCCCTCCCCTGTGTCACCCTATACTCCCCTCCCCCGTGTCACCCTATACTCTCCTCCCCTGTGTCACCCTATACTCCCCTCCCCCGTGTCACCCTATACTCCCCTCCCCCTGTCTCCCTATACTCCCCTCCCCCGTGTCACCCTATACTCTCCTCCCCTGTGTCACCCTATACTCCCCTCCCCTGTGTCACCCTATACTCCCCTCCCCCTGTCTCCCTATACTCCCCTCCCCCGTGTCACCCTATACTCTCCTCCCCTGTGTCACCCTATACTCCCCTCCCCTGTGTCACCCTATACTCTCCTCCCCTGTGTCACCCTATACTCCCCTCCCCCGTGTCACCCTATACTCCCCTCCCCCGTGTCACCCTATACTCCCCTCCCCCTGTCTCCCTATACTCCCCTCCCCCGTGTCACCCTATACTCTCCTCCCCTGTGTCACCCTATACTCCCCTCCCCCGTGTCACCCTATACTCCCCTCCCCTTGTCTCCCTATACTCCCCTCCCCTGTGTCACCCTATACTCCCCTCCACCGTGTCACCCTATACTCCCTGAACTTGGGAGCTCCACTACCTGCCCTATGAAATGCCCCTTGGTTGGGCAGATGGTCCCGTGTTTAGTGAGCTTCTATTATCTCAGATGATAAAGCGGAAGGACTGAAGTCCCTTCCATCTCCTGATCACAGGGGGGTGTGGATGGAGGCCGAGGAGAGAACACTGGTGACTTCAGCTGCATTGTGTGTAATGGCTGTATGGGGTTGTGAGCACAAAGCGGCATCACTAGAGCAGATTTCCATCCCCGACACCCCTTTCATATTTCAGTCTGACAATATATCGGGGCCCGGGGGCCGGGGGTCCGCCATGACATATTACACTGGGGAGGATCTACCCAATGAGGTCATCAAGCACTGGGCAGTCGTCACCCCTGGACACCCATTTCTAGATTTCTCCTCAAAGTCTATCTATGTCAGAGCTCCTTATTACCCAGGAATATAAAAGGGCAGAGACCCCACAATCCCCCTGGGACCCCTACAATTCCACCAAAGACCCCCCTACATTCCCCCAGAAAACCTCCACAATTCCCCAGAGAACCCCCACAATGCCCCCAATACCCTCTGCAATCCCTCGGGGACCCACCACATCCTCCCAGAGACCCCCCACAATCCCCCTTAGAACTTCTACAATATCTCAGAGACCCCACAATCCCCCTAAGATCCCTACAATTCCACCAAAGATCCCCCTACATTCCCCCAGAAAACCTCCACAATTCCCCAGGGAACCCCCGCAATGCCCCAATACCCTCTACAATGCCCCGGGGACCCACCACAACCTCCCAGAGACCCCCCACAATCCCCCTTAGAACTTCTACAATATCTCAGAGACCCCACAATCCCCCTGAGACCCCTACAATTCCACCAAAGACCCCCCTACATTCCCCCAGAAAACCTCCACAATTCCCCAGGGAACCCCCACAATTCCCCAATACCCTCTACAATTCCCCGGGGACCCACCACAACCTCCCAGAGACCCTCAGAATCCCCTGAGACCCCCCCACAATCCCCCCAATACCCTCTACAATGCCCCAGGGACCCACCACAACCTCCCAGAGACCCTCAGAATCCCCTGAGATCCCCCCCCTACAATCCCCCTTAGAACTCCTACAATATCTCAGAGAACCTCCACAATTCCCCAGGGAACCCCCACAATCCCCCAATACCCTCTACAATCCCCCGGGGACCCACCACACCCTCAGAATCCCCTGAGACCCCCCACAATCCCCCCAAAACCCTCTACAATGCCCCGGGGACCCACCACATCCTCCCAGAGACCCTCAGAATCCCCTGAGACCCCCCCCTACAATCCCCCTTAGAACTCCTACAATATCTCAGAGAACCTCCACATCCCCCCAGAGACCCCCCACAATCTCCAAGAGAGCCCCCACAATGCCTCTGAGACCCACAGAGACCCTCTAATCCCCCCAGAGACCCTTATAATCCTCATCTGAACCCGTAATTCCCCAGAGACCACCCACATTCAATCTGAGACCCCCTACAAGCCCCAGGATATCCCCTTAAACCCTCGGAGACTCCCCCAACCCATATAGCCCCCCCCAAGTCTCATCCCCTCCCATTGGGTCATTGAACTCTGAGCTGCTCCCATGGTTGGGTGTTCCCAGAGTACACACTGACACTGACACGCATGCAATCCAATGAGAGTCCAATAAATGAACAAAATGAACTCAAAGCAGAGTAAAGTTTACGCATTTTGGGGGCCAAACAGACCCCCCCTTCATCAGGGCAGGTGACTCAGTCACTAAGAAAATCACAGCCCTGGGGAGGGGCGAAATGTGTAAACTTTACTTTTTTTGGAATTAATTTTATCATTTAACTACCTTAGACTCCGGGATATTTGTTTTTATGTCTGACCCCGAGAAACCCGACTAACTGTCACTCCTTCTCCCTCCAGCGTCTCCATATTCGGATTGCTGAACCGTCAGTGTCTGTCCTGTGGATTGGTCCGCGATCAATGCTCCTTCTTCAACGCAAAGTTCAGCCCCTTAAATCATCACTTCCTACTGCACTGCAAAGGTGAGAAACCGACCAATCACAGGATCCCAATGCTGCAGATTGTCTGACTAAATGTTGTGGTGGTTCAAATGTTCTAAATCCATCAAAAGATCCTCCATAAGATCCACCAAAAGGTCCATCATAAGATCCATCAACAAAAAGATCCTCCATAAGATCCATCATAAGATCCACCATAAGAGCCTCCATAAGATCCATCATAAGATTCATCAACAGAAAGATCCACCATAAGATCCATCATAAGATCCATCATAAGATCCATCAACAAAAAGATCCTCCATAAGATCCATCATAAGATCCATCAACAAAAAGATCCTCCATAAGATCCATCATAAGATCCACCATAAGAGCCTCCATAAGATCCATCATAAGATCCACCATAAGAGCCTCCATAAGATCCATCATAAGATCCACCATAAGAGCCTCCATAAGATCCATCATAAGATTCATCAACAGAAAGATCCATCATAAGATCCATCAACAAAAAGATCCTCCATAAGATCCATCATAAAATCCATCATATGATCCATCGTAAGATCCTCCATAAGATCCATCAACAGAAAGATCCACCAAAAGGTCTATCAAAAGATCTATCATAAAATCCATCAACAAAAAGATCCTCCATAAGATCCATCATAAGATCCTCCATAAGATTCTCTATATGATCCATCATAAGATCCTCCATAAGATTCTCTAAAAGATCCTCCATAAGATCCATCAACAGAAAGATCCACCATAAGATCAATCATAAGATCCACCATAAGATTCTCTAAAAGATCCTCCATAAGATCCATCAACAGAAAGATCCACCATAAGATCAATCATAAGATCCTCCATAAGATCCATCAACTGAAAGATTCACCAAAAGATCCATCATAAGATCCTCCATAAGATTCTCTATAAAATCCACCATAAGATTCTCTATAAGACCCATCATAAGATCCATCATAAGATCCATCATAAGATCCTCCATAAGATCCATCATAAGATCCTCCATAAGATCCTCCATAGGATCCATCAAAAGATCCTCCATAAGATCCTCCATAAGATCCTCCATAAGATCCATTCACCGCCCCTAGACTCAGCAAAGAACCCTCATAGAGGAGAACCATGGGGAACTGGCTGAAGATTCCCCTTAGCAGGTGTACATTGTGTCCAGTTTTCTCTTTCAGCGATGGGCAGATCGGAATCCATAAGTGATTGTATAATATATGGGTGAGATCCTCAGAATCTGACATTTCATTTCCTTCTCTCTTCATACTCATAGCTCCAGAGAGTTGGCGGCCATTTCTTTCCTCCACATGTTCTGACCCGTCTTTCCTGCCTTGTAGGTCCCGGAGTCCCGATGTTCACCGTCCACAGCACCATCAACCCCTCAGGTCAGTCCCAACCCCAATCCCAAATGTAACCAATCACAGGGTTTTGGGTTAGAGCAGGGGTGTCAAACTCCATTTCATGGGGGGCTGCATCAGCATTATGATTGCCCTCAAAAGGGCCGGTTGTATCTGTAATATTAGATGTCCAGAGCATCCCCTCCCCCTTACATTAGATGTCAAGAGCCCCCCCACCATCAGAAGTTGAGTCCCCCACTCTCCCTTACATCACAATGCACCCCATTTCCTTATGCTGCTACTGGGAAGAAGCTGGATGCATTGCTTGAAAACAGAAAGTAAGGGTCTAGAGTAGGACCAGGGGAGGGCTGGAGCTCTCCTGCAGCTGCAAGGGGCCACATGAAATGGCCTGGAGGACCGGATTTGGCCCGCGGGCCTTGTGTTTGCCACCTATGGGTTAGAGGTTAGGGTTTAGGGTTAGGTTATGGGCTTAGGGTTAGGGTGTTAAAGTTAGGGTTTAGGGGTTAGGGTCTTCCTTGAAGAATAAGGCTAGGACTCAGGAATTGGAACAGTCATGGTGGGTGTAACGGAAGGACCCGTGCCACCCAGAGACTTTTGAAGGATGAGGGGTACTCCTGTCCCAGTGTCACTAATGACTCTTGGGTCTAGGGTCACTCTGTGCCCCTTTTGGGTATAGGGTGACTGATATCTGATAATTCATATTGCAGGATATCTTGAGATATTACAAGTGGTTATTCTGACCCCACCTGGTCAGTGGAGTGTTTCCATTCAATGTGAGGACACATGCTTTTGAGATGTTAATTGGGGCTGCTCCTAGACATTCCATTGTGAGATGCTAGCTAAGTCTGAAAGGTCAGATGTCTTCTTTCAGGGGTAGGGAATTAGCATGTCAATTATGTTTAGTAAAGGAATGTGTTTGTGTGAAAAGTCTATTGATGATACTATGTGATAGGAATAGCAGGTGAGAGTCTGACTTCTCAGCTGTAGTAATTAGGTCATATCGGTTAAATCGGTGCCAAAATGTCTGACATAGAAATGTGTATTATGCAGGTGAATCACTTAGTATTGGAGTCCAGACGTCTGGGGATAATTAACTTTTCTGAATGTCATTAGCTAAAAGAATGTGATTGAGGCCCCACTGTGTGATGTGTGGGTGGAGAGTTCCTTTGTTCCTTTGATTACTGTAACATATTTGTACTGTATATAAGAAAGCTAAGGAACCATTTAAAGTTAGTTCATACATTTTGACTCAGAGAACGGAGCTTGTCTCGTCTTTCTGGGGAATTGGTATGGATCAGGTCTGCTGGATGGTTGGAGTGTCAGATAAGCTGTTGTGGCTGATGGAATGGGAATATCGTAAACGGTGGTGACCGTTACAGTGGGGGAGGGGGGTGTGTTCTTTATGGGTTACGGTTTAGGGTTGGTGTTAGGGGGTTAGGATTTAGGGTTTGGGTAAGGGATAGGGGTTAGAGTTAGGGGTAATGTTAGTGGTTAGGTATAGGGTTGGGCTTTAGGGTTTTCCCTTGAAAAATAAGGCTAAGGCCCGGTACACACGAGCAAACATGTACGATGAAACCGGTCCGTCGGACCGTTTTCACCGTACATGCCTGCCAGAGGGCTTCTGTATGATGGTTGTACTAATCATTGTACAGAAGTCCGCGCGTAAACAATACGCGGGGAGTGTCCGCGTCGTCGCCGCGGCGATGACGCGGAGACGTGGGCGGGCCTGCCATTTAAAGGCTTCCACGCATGCGAGGGACGGCGGGCGCTCGGACATGTACGGTAGGTCTGTACTGACGACCGTACATGTCCGAGCGGGCAGGATTCCAGCGGACGGTTTTAAAACACGTCCAGGAATATTTGCCCGCTGGGAAAAGGCCCGGCGGGCAAATGTTTGCTGGAATTCGGCCCGCTCGCGCCTACACACGACCGAACATGTATGCTGAAACTGGCCCGCGGACCAATTTCAGCATACATGTTTGGTCGTGTGTACGGGGCCTAAGACTCAGGAATTGGAACAGTCATGGTGGGGGTGGGGGAGGGGTGTGTGTTCTTTATGGGTTAGGGGGTTAAGGTTGGGTTAGGAGTTAGGGTTTTAGGGGTAGAGTTAGGGGTGGGTTTAGGTTTAGGGGGTAAGGGTTGGGGTTAGGGGATTAGGGTTGGGGTTTAGGGTTTAGAGTTAGTGATAGGGTTATGGGGTTAAGGTTTAGAGGTTAGGTTTAGGGTTAGGATTTAGGGTTAGAGTTAGGGGTGGGGTTAGGGTTGGGGGTTAGGTTTAGGGATGAGGATTAGGGAGTTAGGGGTTAGGGTTTAGGCTTAGGTTTATGGTTAGGGTTAGGGGTAGTATTTAGGGTTCTCCCTTAGGGGTAGGGTTAGGAGGTTAAGGGTAGGGTTAAGGTTTTCCCTTAGGGTGAGGGTTAGGTTTAAGGTTCGGGGTAGCATTTAGGGTTTTCCCTTAGGGTCGGGGGGTAGGGTTAGGTTTAGAGGTTAAGGTTAGGGGTAGGGATAGGGTTTTCCCTTAGGGTTAGGGGTAGCATTTAAAGTTTAGCGTTTTCCCTTAGGGGTTAGGGGTAATGTTTAGGGATGAGGGTTTTCTCTTAGGGTCAGGAGTAAGGTTAGGTTTGAGGTTAGGTTTTTCCCTTGGGGTTAGGGTTAGGGTTATGTTTAGGTTTGGGGTTAAAGTTGTTGGTTAGGGGTAGCGTTTAGGGTTTAGCATTTTCCTTAGGGGTATGGTTAGGGTTTCCCCTTGGGGTTAGGGGGTAGGGTTAGGTTTAGAGATTAGGGTTAGGGTTTTCCCTTAGGGTTAAGGTTTAGGGTTAGGGGTAGCATTTTTGGGTTTAGCGTTTTCCCTTAGGGGTAGTGTTTAGGGTTGATGGTTTTCCCTTGGGGTTAGGGGTAGGTTTGAGGTAGGGGGTTAGGGGTATGGTTAGGGTTTTCCCTTGGGGTTAGGGTTATGTTTAGGTTTGGGGTTAAAGTTGGGTGTTAGGGTTGAGGTTAGGGGTAGCATTTAGGGTTTAGCGTTTTTCCTTAGGGTTAGGGTTAGGTTTTAGAGTTTTCCCTTAGGGTTGGGGTTAGTGTTAGGGTTTCCCTTAGGGTTAGGGTTGGGGTAGCATTTAGGGTTTAGAGTTTTCCTTTAGGGTTATGGGTTGGGGTTAGTGTTAGGGGGAGAAGTAGGGTTAGGGTTTTCCCTTAGGGTTAGGGTTAGGTTTGTGTTTAAGATTTGGGGTTTTCCCTTAGGGTTAGGGGTAAGGGTTAGGGTTGGGATTAGTGTTATGGGTAGGGTTAGGGTTTTCCCTTAGGGTTTGGGGTTAGGGTTTTCCCTTAGGGTTAGGTTTGGGGTTAGGGTTGGGATTAGGGATTGCCGGTAGGGTCAGGGTTAGAGGGAGCGTTAGGGTTGGGGTAAGGGTTTAGGGTTAGGGGGAGCATTTAGGGTTTAGTATTTTCCCGTAGGGTTAGGGGGCTAAGGTTGGGGTTAGGGGTAGCGTTTAGGGTTTTCCCTTAGAGGTAGGGTTGGGGTTAGGGTATTCCCTTAGGATTAGGCTAGGGGTAGGGTTTAGGGTTGGGGTTAAGGGTAGGGGTAGCATTTAGGGTTTTCCCTTAGGGTTAGGGGGTTAGGATTGGGGTTGGGGTTAGTTGTAGGGTTTTCCCTTAGGGCTAGGTTTGTGTTTAGGGTTAGTGTTAGGGGGTTGGGGATAGGGTTAGGATTGGGGTTAGTATTAGAGTTAGGGGTAGGGTTAGGATTTTCCCTTAGGGTTAGGTTTGGGGTTAGGGTTGTGGTTAGGGTAGGGTAGGGTTAGGGGTACCATTTAGGGTTTTCACTTTTGGGTAGGGTTAGGGGTGGGGTTAGGGTTAGCATTTAGGGTTTTCCCTTTTGGGTAGGGGTAGGTTTAGGGTTTTCCCTTTGGGGTAGGGTTAGTGAGTGAGTGAAAAACTTATATAGCGCAACACATGGGAACTGAATGGCCTCTGGGCGCTGTATGCATTTCATGGGTAAGGAACCCCTTGACCTCAGAAGAGATGGGTTTTAATCTTTCTCCTGAAGGCCAAGTGGTTCTCCTCCAATCGGATGGTGGTTGGTAGTGCATTCCACAGGCGGGGTCCTTGGACTGCAAATCTGCGATCTCCTTTGGACTTGTATCTGGCCTTGGGTATCTGGAGGAGGTTTTGATTGGTGGATCGCAGAATGCGATTGGGGTTGTGGGCTTTTATTTTTTTGCATAGATATTGGGGGGCGTTGCCTTGAATACACTTATGTATTAGGCAGAGTGCCTTGAAAGTGATTCTGTCTTTTACTGGCAACCAATGAAGGGATCTCAGTGAAGGGATCTCAGTGAAGGGATCTCGGTGAAGGGATCTCAGTGAAGGGATCTCAGTGAAGGGATCTCAGGGAAGGGATCTCAGTGAAGGGATCTCAGCGAAGGGATCTCGGTGAAGGGTTCTCAGTGAAGGGATCTCAGTGAAGGGATCTCAGTGAAGGGATCTCAGTGAAGGGATCTCAGCGAAGGGATCTCAGTGAAGGGATCTCGGTGAAGGTGAGATTGATTCCCAGGGTTTTTCCCAGTCACTAGTTGAGCGGCCGTATTTTGAACGACTTGCAGAGGAGTGGTTTGGTACTTTGGGAGTCCTAGATAGAGGGCATTTGCGTAGTCGAGTCTGGAATTGATGATTGTTCCCACCACGACTGCAATGTCCTCTTTCGGGATAAAGGGAGGAGTCTGCGTAGTAGGCGCAGCAGATGGTGGGATCCGCTGACTACTGACCCTATTTGTGCATCCATTGTCATGTAGGTGTCGAAAATGACTCCGAGACTTTTGACTTTGGTGCTAGGGGTGATAGTTTTACCCAGAATGGGTGGGGGTGTCCATGTTGTCGCGTGGGGATTTTTCCGGTTGATGTGAAACAGTAGAAGTTCTGTTTTCGAACCGTTGAGTTTAAGATAACTGTTTGTCATCCAGTTATCTATTAGAGTAAGGTTGGGGTTAGGGTTACGTTTGTCGTTAGGGTTAGGGTTGGGGATAAGGTTAGGGGTAGCATTTAGGGTTTAGGATTTTCCCATAGGGGTAGGGTTAGGGTGTTAGGGTTAGAATAAGGGGTTAGGGGTAGCATTTAGGGTTTTCCCTTAGGGTTAGGGTGTTAGGGTTAGAATAAGGGGGTAGGGTTTAGGGTTTTCCCTTAGTTTTAGGGGGGTAGGGTTAGGGTTTTCCCTTAGGGTTAGGTTTGGGGTTAGGGTTCAGAGTTAGGTTGGGGTTAGGGGTAGGGTTAAGGTTTTCCCTTATGATTTGGGTTGGGCTGAGGGTTTTTCCTTAGGGCTAGGGCTAGGTTAGGGCTAGGGGTAGCGTTTAGGGTTTAGGCTTAGGTTTATGGTTAGCATTAGGTTTAGGTCTAGGGTTTAGGGTTTTCCCTTAGGTTTAGGGTTTAGGTTTGGGGTAGGGTTAGCATTTTCCCTTAGGGTTAGGATTCAGGGTTCGAGTTAGGGTTAGGAGTTATGGTTGGTATTGAGGTTAGGGTTTTCCCTTAGGGTTAGGGTTGGTGTTAGGGTTAGGGGTTATGGTTGGGGTTATGGTTTTGCCTTAGGGTTAGGTTTGGGGTTAGGGTTAGGTTTGAGGTTAGGGTTGGGGTTAGGGGTTATGGTTGGCGTTAGGGTTTTCCCTTAGGGTTAGGGTTGTGGTTAGGGGTAGCATTTAGGGTTTAGGGTTTTCCCTTTTGGGTAGGGGTAGGTTTAGGGTTAAGGTTAGGGTTAGGTTTGTGGTTAGGGTTCGGGTTAAGGTTATGGTTGGGGTAAGGGGTAGGGTTTAGGGTTTTCCCTAAGGGGTAGGGTGTTAGGGGGCTAGTGTTGGGGTTAGTGTTAGGGGTTAGGGTTATCCCTTAGGGTTAGGTTTTGGGTTAGGGTT
Source organism: Rana temporaria (assembly GCF_905171775.1). NCBI lineage: Eukaryota > Metazoa > Chordata > Amphibia > Anura > Ranidae > Rana > Rana temporaria. The sequence goes on along the minus strand of NC_053494.1, from coordinate 224,333,844 downwards.
TAGGGTTAGAGTATGGGTTGGGGTTAGGATTTTCCCTCAGGTTTGGGGTTAGGGGTAGGGTTAAGGTTTTCCCTTATGATTAGGGTTGGGCTGAGGGTTTAGAGTTAGGGTTAGGGGTTAGGGTTAAGGTTATGGTTTAGGGCTAGGGGTAACGTTTAGAGTTTAGGGTTTTCCCTTAGGGGTAGGTTTAGGTTAAGGGTTTAGGCTTATTGTTAGGGTGAGGGTTAGGGGTAAGGTTAGGGTTTGGGGTAGGGTTAGGATTTTCCCTTAGGGTTAGGTTTGGGGGTGGGGTTAGGGTTGAGGATAGGGGTAAGGCTAGGGTTTTTCCTTAGGGTTAGGTTTGGGGTTAGGGTTCAGGGTTAGGGTTGGGGTTAGGGTTTTCCCTTAGGGTTGGGGTTAGGGTTGGTGTTAGGGGTTATGGTTGGGGTTTTCCCTTAGCGTTAGGTTTGAGGTTAGGGTTAGGTTTGAGGTTAAGATTAGGGTTGGAGTTTTCCCTTAGGGTTAGGTTTGGGGTTGGGGTTTAGGGTTAGGGTTGTGGTTAGGGATAGCATTTAGGGTTTTCCCTTTGGGGTAGGGTTAGGTTTGGGGTTAGAGTTTAGGGTTAAGGTTCAGGTTAGGTTTGTGGTTAGGGTTGGGGTTAAGGGTAGGGGTAGCATTTAGGGTTTTCCCTTAGGGTTAAGGTGTTAGGGTTAGAATTAGGGTTTGGGGTTGGGGTTATGGGTAGGGTTTTCCCTTTAGAGTTAGGGTTAGTGTTAGGGGCCTAGGGGTAGGGTTAGGGTTTTCCGTTAGGGTAAGGTTTGGGGTTAGGGTTCAGGGTTAGAGTTAGGGTTGGGGTAAGGATTTCCCCTCAGGGTTAGGGTTAGGTTAGGGGTAGGGTTAATGTTTTCCCTTACGATTAGGGTTGGGCTGAGGGTTTAGAATTAAGGTTATGGTTAAGGTTAGGGCTAGGGGTAGTGTTTAAAGTTTAAGGTTTTCCCTTAGGATTGGGGTCAGGTTTAGGGTAAGGGTTTAGGCTTAGGTTTAGGGGTATGGTTAGGTTTAGGGGTAGGGTTTAGGGTTTTCCCTTAGGGTTAGGGGTAAGGTTAGAGTTTAAGTTTGGGGAAGGGTTAGGATTTTCCCTTAGGGTTAGGGTGGGGTTAGGGTTGGGGATATGGGTAGGGTTAGGGTTTTCCCTTAGGGTTAGGTTTGGGGTTAGGGTTTAGGGTTAGGGGTTATGGTTGGAGTTGGGGTTAGGGTTTTCCCTTAGGGTTGGGGTTAGGGTTGGTGTTAGTGTTAGGGGTTGGGGTTAGGGTTTTCCTTTAGGGTTTGGTTTGGGGTTAGGGTTGAGGTTAGGGTTTTCCCTTAGGGTTAGGTTTGGGGTTAGGGTTGTGGTTAGGGGTAGCATTTAGGGTTTTTCCTTTGGGGTATGGTTTTGGTTTTCCCTTTGGGTTAGATTTGGGGTTAGGGTTAGCGTTTAGGGTTAAGGTTAGGGTTAGAATTATGGTTTGGGGTTGGGGTTAGGGGTAGGGTTTAGGGTTTTCCCTTAGGGTTAGTGTTAGGGAGTTAGGGTTTTCCCTCAGAGTTAGGTTTGGGTTTAGGGGTAGGATTAAGGTTTTCCCTTACGATTAGGTTTGGGCTGAGGGTTTAGAGTTAGTGGTTAAGGTTAGGGTTTAGGGGTAGGGGTAGCGTTTTGAGTTTAGGGTTTTTCCTTAGGGGTTGGGTTGGGGTTATGGGTAGGGTTATGTTAAGGGTTTAGGCTTAGGTTTATGGTTAGGGTTAGGTTTAGGGGTAGGGTTTAGGGTTTTCCCTTTGGGCTAGGGGTAAAGTTAGGGGTAGGGTTAGGATTTTCCCTTAGGGTTAGGGTTAGGAATTGGACAGTCATGGTGGGGGAGGGGTTTGTGTTCTTTATCAGATTCTTCGTCTTTTGCCTCCTGCAGATTTTTTCACGATGGAGAACAATTCGGTTTTGCAGGACGCCGTCTCCCAGAAGCAGATCTTCCGCAGTGAGATAAAGACGATTGATATTGAAGATTACGGTGAGGATTCGCCATCCAGCGTCTGCATTTGTGGGGCCTTCCCTCCCCCCGGCGCTTACTCACCCCGATCTTCTTCTCTTGTAGAACTTCCTCTCCGGCTTTCCTTTCCTCGGGACTTCAATGAGCAGAACAGATATCCCCTCCTCCTCATCGTGTGAGTTCCCCAATCCCTCCGAAAACCGAGAAGAGCTGGAAAATCCGCCAATCAGTGAAATACGACCGTTTTATGATCTCCTCTAATGGGGATCGGGAACAATTTGGGTCAGATTGGACCATTTGGGTCTCCTGCCTTCCTCGCGATCGGCTGATTTCCATCTCTTCTCCTGGTGGAACGATTGTCTTTTCACATGACTACCTATGTAAAGAAATCTGCGGCAGAGAACATAAATCTCACAAGACACCGGAAATGTGAGATAAAATTCCTCCACCGACACCACAGCCCCCCGGGCCTCTTACCCTCACGTGTGGACCACGAAATTATAGGTGGTCTGACTGCACTCCTCACTCCTGCTCACCAGATACGGCACCAACCTGAAGTCTGGTTGTCCCCTCTGAGAAGGTCTCTCCACAAGTTAGATGTGCAAAAGATAAGTCCAGACTCCTCCTCCTCATCGTGTAGTAGGTAAGTAACTTCTGAAATTTTATGAAAACGGATCCGGAATACTCGCACACAAATCAAGCGTGTCATTTATAAAAGCTTATGCCGCGGTCCGTTCATACAGCAGTGTGACGTGTCATGTCCAGGCTCCACCCTGATGACGTCTGATTGGACAAAACACATTGGATGGAGCCTGGACTTTTTTGTGTGTCGAGACGTTCTCTGAGGGTTTTAGTGGTCCACACTTGAGGGTAAGAGGCCCGCGGTGCTGTGGTGTCAGTGGAGGAATATTATCTCACCAACAACTGTATACACGTCATCACATTTCGGGTGTCTTGTGAGATTTATGGACTTTTAGGCGCAGGATTTTATTTTAAATCTAGAACTGCGTACATTTCTCTGCAGGAGGAAAGGAGAAAACCAACCTTAGTATTGTTTTACTGAAAGGGTAGTTAATGCTTGGACCTGACCTCCAGCAGAGGTAGTGCGTCAGTCCGCAGTAGGGATGTTTGGGGCTCGTTCCCCTCTGTTGTGTGGGACCAGTGGGCTGCGTGTGCTGGACTGATATTGTTAGATGCGGAATGATATTTCTCTGTACTCGTGGGAGGTCTCTATGTACATGGGGGGTAAATTTCCTGGGTGGAGGGGAGAACTCTTCCCTGGCAGTGCTACACTCGGTCCAGCTCTTCCTTCCGGAGTACCCAGCGGGCAGTCAGACCATCCCAGCAGGACCTGCACTGACTCTGGTCCTCTGTGCTGTATGCGCATCTCCTGCAGTCTCGTTACGAAGTTCCTCTTCCATGGCGGCTGGTATCTGTATCTCTCGTCTTCTGCTATCAGGACCTCAGATCCCAGTGGTGGGTTGGATGTCCCAGACTGCAGGAAGCGTTCCTCTGCTTGCCAAAAAATTTGACGGAACCGCCTACCACCTAGCATGGGTGCATCTGTCAAGATAAAGCTTCCTCCAGTCTGGATCCGGGAATTGGGTATTATAGCTGAGTACCCAAGACTAGACGACACTAGCTCAGGTGCAGACTGGAACTCTCTTTATTGATAATTTACACAGAATATATACCACACCAGACCAGGAAGGGCCTGATCACATTATCCTAAACAATGCAAACCGTATACAGGAATCAGATATAACTAAGGAACAGCCAACATAAACATTAGCAAATTAAAGAACTAGCCACCTAGACGAGCTTGGTGACTCTGTGCCCACCCAGACCGTACCGTTCGGCACCAGTCCCTAGCCCGGTTCACACAAAGTACATTACATATGCTTTGTCTTCAGGTGTTTGGCTTTGTCTCCACCAGACAAGTCATCGTAATACAATCATACAAAGTTCCTGCAGTCTAAAAGGTGGCATTCATTTATCTTCATAGATTTATGTTGAGAATTATTTCTGTCTCAAGTGAAGGAGCTTCTCCAACCCAGTCTTCAGGAGGGCCACCATATTCCCTCTCCAACCCACCCAGTATTCAGGAGGACCACCATATTCCCCCTCCAACCCAGTCTTCAGGAGGGCCACCATATTCCCTTTTCCAACCCAGTCTACAAGAGGGCCACCATATTCCCTCTCCAACCCAGTCTTCAGAAGGGCCACCATATTCCCTCTCCAGTGGCGCGGCTTTTTATATTTTTATTTATATTCCCTCTCCAACCCAGTCTTCAGGAGGGCCACCATATTCCCTTTTCCAACCCAGTCTACAAGAGGGCCACCATATTCCCTCTCCAACCCAGTCTGCAGGAGGACCACCATATTCCCTCTCCAACCCAGTCTGCAGAAGGGCCACCATATTCCCTCTCAAACCCAGTCTTCAGGAGGGCCACCATATTCCCTTTTCCAACCCAGTCTACAAGAGGGCCACCATATTCCCCCTCCAACCCAGTCTGCAGGAGGGCCACCATATTCCCTCTCCAACCCAGTCTGCAGAAGGGCCACCAAAATCCCTCTCCAACCCAGTCTACAGAAGGGCCACCATAATCCCTCTCCAACCCAGTCTGCAGGAGGGCCACCATATTCCCTCTCCAACTCAGTCTGCAGGAGGGTCACCATATTCCCTCTCCAACCCAGTCTGCAGGAGGACCACCATATTTCCTATGTACGTGGATGGGGAGATCTCTATGGATGTGGATGGGGAGATCTCTATGGATGTGGATGGGGAGATCTCTGTGGATGGGGAGATCTCTATGGATGTGGATGGGGAGATCTCTATGGACGTGGATGTGAAGCTCTCTGTGTACATGGATGGGGTGATCTCTGTGTCATCGTAATACAATCATACAAAATTCCTGCAGTCTGAAAAGGTGGCATTCATTTATCTTCATAGATTTCTGTTGTTTATAATTATTTCTGTCTCAAGTGAAGGAGCTTCTCCAACCCAGTCTGCAGGAGGGCCACCATATTCCCTTTCTAACCCAGTCTACGTGAGGACCACCATATTCCCTCTCCAACCCAGTCTGCAAGAGGACCACCATATTCCCTCTCCAACCCAGTCTTCAGGAGGACCACCATATTTCCACTCCAACCCAGTCTTCAGGAGGGCCACCATATTCCCTTTTCCAACCCAGTCTACAAGAGGGCCACCATATTCCCTCTCCAACCCAGTCTGCAGGAGGGCCACCATATTCCCTCTCCAACCCAGTCTGCAGGAGGGCCACCATATTCCCTCTCCAACCCAGTCTGCAGGAGGGCCACCATATTCCCTCTCCAACTCAGTCTGCAGGATGGCCACCATATTTCCCCCCAACCCAGTCTTCAGGAGGGCCACCATATTCCCTCTCTAACCCAGTCTGCAGGAGGGCAACCATATTTCCTCTCCAACCCAGTCTTCAGGAGGGCCACCATATTGCCTATGTACGTGGATGGGGAGATCTCTATGTACGTGGATGGGGTGATCTCTATGTACGTGGATGGGGTGATCTCTATGTACGTGGATGGGCAGATCTCTATGTACAGGGATGGGGAGATCTCTACAGTATGTACGTGGATGAGGAGATCTCTATGTACGTGGATGGGGAGATCTCTATGTACGTGGATGGGGTGATCTCTATGTACGTGGATGGGGAGATCTCTACAGTATGTACGTGGATGAGGAGATCTCTATGTACGTGGATGGGGAGATCTCTATGTACGTGGATGGGGTGATCTCTATGTACGTAGATGGGGAGATCTCTATGTACGTGGATGGGGAGATTTCTATGTACGTGGATAGGGAGATTTCTATGTACGTGGATGGGGAGATCTCTATGTACGTGGATAAGGTGATCTCTATGTACGTGGATGGGGAGATCTCTATGTACGTGGATGGGGAGATTTCTATGTACGTGGATGGGGAAATTTCTATGTACGTGGATAAGGTGATCTCTATGTACGTGGATGGGGTGATCTCTATGTACGTGGATGGGGAGATTTCTATGTACGTGGATAAGGTGATCTCTATGTACGTGGATGGGGTGATCTCTATGTACGTGGATGGGGAGATTTCTATGTATGTGGATGGGGTGATCTCTATGTACGTGGATGGGGAGATCTCTATGTACGTGGATGGGGAGATTTCTATGTACGTGGATGGGGAGATTTCTATGTACGTGGATAAGGTGATCTCTATGTACGTGTGTAACGGACACAGGCATGCTGCCGAGACAGTTATAATCTTCGTGCAGGGGGACTACAAGGAACTGCATGGCTTGTCACCATCGGATGTACCACATTGTATTCTGAGCTCAAAGGGTTAACTGGACAAGTCTCTTTCATTGCTGGAATGCTAATGTACTCTTCGCATAGATAATGAACTCTTCTTTTGTGTGCAGGTAAACAGCCCCCTGTGAGGTGTATGCTGATGGGGATTATGTGTGAGTGATAATTGTTTTAAAGGTTAATTGAATTCTATGTGCCTGGCCAGGAAATGTTAAGTGGGGTGAGGTGCCGAAGAGTCTAGAAACTGGTCAAGTGATTAATTCAAGGAGATGTCATTGTTTCAGGGGGTCTGTGTTGAAGCCCCCTACTGGGAAAAGGGGAGGGCGGAAACTGTCATTGTTCTTGTAACAGTTGTAACCAGATATAAGCAGGTGAAATATGCCAAATAAAGTCAGTCTGCTTGACCCTTCAAACGTAGCACGTCTCGTTTCTTGGAAGGGCGTTCGATGGGATATACCGGCGGTACCTGCATATCATAACTTGTCAGCAAAAAGGACGTCTCCAACGGCCGATACCCCTCACTACCAGTGGGTAGCCGTTACATTTGGTTGGTAGCAGTGGGATGGTCCTTTTATCCAAAGAGCAAGTTCTGAATGGAGTCGCAGTACGCCAGGCTGAAAAGATCCACACTGAAAGATCTATTGGAGAGTCGTGGTAGGAGCGCCAGCAACAGACCACGGAGGGAGCTGATAGCGGACCTGCTGGAGCTGGATGAAATGGATGGATCCATGGAAGGAACGGAGCCCCTTGCACCGGTCAGCAAAGAAGATGTAATTACTGGGATTGTACAGCGGAGATTATCCTTGTATCCAGAAACGTCCGTGGAACTAATCAACCAGCTGTTCCGGGAAGCAAGGGAAGAAATACAAACGAAGAGGGGACAAGAACTGGAACTGGTAAGAGCGAGACAGCCCATTACACCTGCAGTTCCTACCCCCCCACCTGCTGCTACAGGAAAGAAAATACCGTTCACTGCATTTAAAGCTTTTGTAGAAAGTGAGGAGGAAATCGATGGATATTTGGCGGACTTTGAGAGGCAGTGCTCACTACACCAGGTACCACCAGACCAATGGGTCACTATTTTGTCGGGGAAATTGTCGGGCAAAGCCAATGAAGCCTTTCGGGCTCTCGCTCCAGAGGATATTTTACAATACCAGCAAGTTAAAAAGGCGCTGCTAACCCGATATGCCGTGACGCCAGAAGCCTACCGCCGGCGCTTCCGGGAGTCCAAGAAGATGGCTGTGGACTCCCACATGGAATGGGCCAACCAGTTACAAAGGGTGGCATCCCTTTGGGTCCAAGGGTGCAAGGCCAACACCGGGGAGGAAGTATTGCAGCTGTTCCTAATGGAACATTTCTTCCAAGACCTGGCCGCAGACATACAAGACTGGGTACGAGATCGCCGGCCCGCTAACTTAAACGAGGCGGCTCGGCTAGCAGATGAGTACGCGGAAACAAGGAAAGTAAGCCAGGGTACTACACGGCTGGCTCATAAGGTAGAACCGCGTACTCCAACCGTCACCCCACGCCCAGAGTTTCGGGCTCCAGTTCCACCACATCCTCAGGGGCCTAGCAACTACCCCCGGGATTCGCCTAGGGTGACGTGCCATCACTGCAGCGACACGGGACATATTGCTCGTTATTGCCCTTTGAGAGCTACAAATAACAATTGGAGACGCACAGAACCTAGCACAGAGGTCACTCCATCACGTCCCTCTGCGGACCACTGCCTGGAGACCGAGGGGGGCCCTGAGGAATGTCTGGGAATTTGGTATGAGGCAGACCCAATACAAGCGGCCTCTCCGGATAACCGTCAGCATCACCGTCAGGAGGTACGAGTGAATGGACAAGTAGCACAAGGCTTAAGAGATTCCGGGACTACTATCACTCTGATTCAAAAACATCTGGTAAAGCCAGAGAACGTGTCCACTCGCACAGTTGCCGTCCGGGTCGCAGGGGGTGCTGTATTTCACGTACCCACCACCCGGGTGCACTTAGACTGGGGAGCCGGGTCAGGAAAGACCACAGTTGGTATCATGGACAACCTACCTGCCGAGGTGGTGCTGGGCAACGACATTGGCCCTCTGACTTCGGCTTATTTACCTACACCTGCTGCTGCTTGTCCCGTGACCACCCGCGTTGCTGGAATCAACCCGCTTGCTGCTGAGAACCGGGTAAGACTACCTTCCCCGACATGTACTGTAGATCCGGCACAATATCACAGTCTAAAATGGGAATGTGACAAGTTGGCCAGTGAGAAATCAGAGATGCAACGACACTATGTCATGTATTATGAGATGTCCCGTGGCTTGAACATTGAAATGCACAAACAGGCGGAAATTGTCAAAAGATTAAATGGGATTTGCATCCAGGTGGTGCCGTATCTGTCCCAAGAGCATCAGCAACAGGTTTTGGGAGCCATTGAGAGAGCAAAGCAAGTGACTGTTCCAGAACTGAATTCTATTATTCACCGTCACCATCAGCTACCGACCTGGTAAGCCAATGGGAAGGCTGACGGACGGTCCAGGCAAACGGAACGTTTACCCTAACAGCAGACCGGACATCCCCAAGTTGATCCGAAAAGGATCAATCCGGGTCTGCCGGAGTGTTCCACAAAGGGGGAGTAGTGTAACGGACACAGGCATGCTGCCGAGACAGTTATAATCTTCGTGCAGGGGGACTACAAGGAACTGCATGGCTTGTCACCATCGGATGTACCACATTGTATTCTGAGCTCAAAGGGTTAACTGGACAAGTCTCTTTCATTGCTGGAATGCTAATGAACCCTCTTTTGTGTGCAGGTAAACAGCCCCCTGTGAGGTGTATGCTGATGGGGATTATGTGTGAGTGATAATTGTTTTAAAGGTTAATTGAATTCTATGTGCCTGGCCAGGAAATGTTAAGTGGGGTGAGGTGCCGAAGAGTCTAGAAACTGGTCAAGTGATTAATTCAAGGAGATGTCATTGTTTCAGGGGGTCTGTGTTGAAGCCCCCTACTGGGAAAAGGGGAGGGCGGAAACTGTCATTGTTCTTGTAACAGTTGTAACCAGATATAAGCAGGTGAAATATGCCAAATAAAGTCAGTCTGCTTGACCCTTCAAACGTAGCACGTCTCGTTTCTTGGAAGGGCGTTCGATGGGATATACCGGCGGTACCTGCATATCATAACTTGTCAGCAAAAAGGACGTCTCCAACGGCCGATACCCCTCACTACCAGTGGGTAGCCGTTACAACGTGGATGGGGTGATCTCTATGTACGTGGATGGGGAGATTTCTATGTACGTGGATAAGGTGATCTCTATGTACGTGGATGGGGTGATCTCTATGTACGTGGATGGGGAGATTTCTATGTATGTGGATGGGGTGATCTCTATGTACGTGGATGGGGTGATCTCTATGTACGTGGATGGGGTGATCTCTATGTACGTGGATGGGGAGATCTCTATGTACGTGGATGGGGAGATCTCTGTATGTGGATGGGGAGATCTCTATGTACGTGGATGGGGAGATCTCTGTACGTGGATGGGGAGATCTCTGTGTACGTGGATGGGGAGATTTCTATGTACGTGGATGGGGAGATCTCTGTGTACGTGGATGGGGAGATCTCTGTGTACGTGGATGGAGAGATCTCTATGTACGGGGATGGGGTGATCTCTATGTACGTGGATGGGCAGATCTCTATGTACGTGGATGGGGAGATCTCTGTGTACGTGGATGGGGAGATCTCTATGTACGTGGATGGGGAGATCTCTATGTACGTGGATGGGGAGATCTCTATGTACGTGGATGGGGAGATCTCTATGTACGTGGATGGGGAGATCTCTATGTACGTGGATAAGGTGATCTCTATGTACGTGGATGGGGAGATTTCTATGTACATGGATGGGGAGATTTCTATGTACGTGGATGGGGAGATCTCTATGTACGTGGATGGGGAGATCTCTATGTACGTGGATAAGGTGATCTCTATGTACGTGGGTGGGGTGATCTCTATGTACGTGGATGGTCAGATCTCTATGTATGGGGATGGGGAGATCTCTATGTACGGGGATGGGCAGATCTCTATATACGGGGATGGGGTGATCTCTATGTACGTGGATGGTCAGATCTCTATGTATGGGGATGAGGAGATCTCTATGTACGGGGATGGGCAGATCTCTATATACGGGGATGGGGTGATCTCTATGTACGTGGATGGGCAGATCTCTATGTACGGGGATGGGGAGATCTCTATGTACGTGGATGGGCAGATCTCTATGTACGTGTGTAACGGACACAGGCATGCTGCCGAGACAGTTATAATCTTCGTGCAGGGGGACTACAAGGAACTGCATGGCTTGTCACAAGTGAAGGTACCACATTGTATTCTGAGCTCAAAGGGTTAACTGGACAAGTCTCTTTCATTGCTGGAATGCTAATGTTCCCTTCGCATAGATAATGAACTCTCTTTTGTGTGCAGGTAAACAGCCCCCTGTGAGGTGTCTGCTGATGGGGATTATGTGTGAGTGATAATTGTTTTAAAGGTTAATTGAATTCTATGTGCCTGGCCAGGAAATGTTAAGTGGGGTGAGGTGCCGAAGCGTCTAGAAACTGGCCAAGTGATTAATTCAAGGAGATGTCATTGTTTCAGGGGGTCTGTGTTGAAGCCCCCTACTGGGAAAAGGGGAGGGCGGAAACTGTCATTGTTCTTGTAACAGTTGTAACCAGATATAAGCAGGTGAAATATGCCAAATAAAGTCAGTCTACTTGACCCTTCAAACGTAGCACGTCTCGTTTCTTGGAAGGCGTTCGATGGGATATACCGGCGGTACCTGCATATCGCAGCTTGCCAGGGAAAAGGACGTCTCCAACGGCCGATACCCCTCACTACCAGTGGGTAGCCGTTACATTGGTTGGTAGCAGTGGGATGGTCCTTTTATCCAAAGAGCAAGTTCTGAATGGAGTCGCAGTACGCCAGGCTGAAAAGATCCACACTGAAAGATCTATTGGAGATTCGTGGTAGGAGCGCCAGCAACAGACCACGGAGGGAGCTGATAGCTGACCTGCTGGAGCTGGACGAAATGGATGGATCCATGGAAGGAACGGAGCCCCTTGCACCGGTCAGCAAAGAAGATGTAATTACTGGGATTGTACAGCGGAGATTATCCTTGTATCCAGAAACGTCCGTGGAACTAATCAACCAGCTGTTCCGGGAAGCAAGGGAAGAAATACAAACGAAGAGGGGACAAGAACTGGAACTGGTAAGAGCGAGACAGCCCATTACACCTGCAGTTCCTACCCCCCCACCTGCTGCTACAGGAAAGAAAATACCGTTCACTGCATTCAAAGCTTTTGTAGAAAGTGAGGAGGAAATCGATGGATATTTGGCGGACTTTGAGAGGCAGTGCTCACTACACCAGGTCCCACCAGACCAATGGGTCACTATTTTGTCGGGGAAATTGTCGGGCAAAGCCAATGAAGCCTTTCGGGCTCTCACTCCAGAGGATATTTTACAATACCAGCAAGTTAAAAAGGCGCTGCTAACCCGATATGCCGTAACGCCAGAAGCCTACCGCCGGCGCTTCCGGGAGTCCAAGAAGATGGCTGTGGACTCCCACATGGAATGGGCCAACCAGTTACAAAGGGTGGCATCGCTTTGGGTCCAAGGGTGCAAGGCCAACACCGGGGAGGAAGTATTGCAGCTGTTCCTAATGGAACATTTCTTCCAAGACCTGGCCGCAGACATACAAGACTGGGTACGAGATCGCCGTCCCGCTAACTTAAACGAGGCGGCTCGGCTAGCAGATGAGTACGCGGAGACAAGGAAAGTAAGCCAGGGTACGACGCGGCTGGCTCAGAAGGTAGAACCGCGTACTCCAACCGTCACCCCACGCCCAGAGTTTCGGGCTCCAGTCCCACCACGTCCTCAGGGGCCTAGCAACTACCCCCGGGATTCGCCTAGGGTGACGTGCCATCACTGCAGCGACACGGGACATATTGCTCGTTATTGCCCTTTGAGAGCTACAAATAACAATTGGAGACGCACAGAACCTAACACAGAGGTCATTCCATCACGTCCCTCTGCGGCCCACTGCCTGGAGACCGAGGGGGGCCCTGAGGAATGTCTGGGAATTTGGTATGAGGCAGACCCAATACAAGCGGCCTCTCCGGATAACCGTCAGCATCACCGTCAGGAGGTACGAGTGAATGGACAAGTAGCACAAGGCTTAAGAGATACCGGGGCCACTATCACTCTGATTCAAAAACATCTGGTGAAGCCAGAGAACGTGTCCACTCGCACAGTTGCCGTCCGGGTCGCAGGGGGTGCTGTATTTCACGTACCCACCACCCGGGTGCACTTAGACTGGGGAGCCGGGTCAGGAAAGACCACAGTTGGTATCATGGACAACCTACCTGCCGAGGTGGTGCTGGGCAACGACATTGGCCCTCTGACTTCGGCTTATTTACCTACACCTGCTGCTGCTTGTCCCGTGACCACCCGCGTTGCTGGAATCAACCCGCTTGCTGCTGAGAACCGGGTAAGACTACCTTCCCCGACATGTACTGTAGATCCGGCACAATATCACAGTCTAAAATGGGAATGTGACAAGTTGGCCAGTGAGAAATCAGAGATGCAACGACACTATGTCACGTATTATGAGATGTCCCGTGGCTTGAACATTGAAATGCACAAACAGGCGGAAATTGTCAAAAGATTAAATGGGATTTGCATCCAGGTGGTGCCGTATCTGTCCCAAGAGCATCAGCAACAGGTTTTGGGAGCCATTGAGAGAGCAAAGCAAGTGACTGTTCCAGAATTGAATTCTATTCTTCACCGTCACCATCAGCTACCGACATGGTAAGCCAATGGGAAGGCCGACGGACTGTCCAGGCAAACGGAACTTTTACCCTAACAGCAGACCGGACATCCCCAAGTTGATCCGAAAAGGATCAATCCGGGTCTGCCGGAGTGTTCCACAAAGGGGGAGTAGTGTAACGGACACAGGCATGCTGCCGAGACAGTTATAATCTTCGTGCAGGGGGACTACAAGGAACTGCATGGCTTGTCACATGTGAAGGTACCACATTGTATTCTGAGCTCAAAGGGTTAACTGGACAAGTCTCTTTCATTGCTGGAATGCTAATGAACCCTCTTTTGTGTGCAGGTAAACAGCCCCCCTGTGAGGTGTATGCTGATGGGGATTATGTGTGAGTGATAATTGTTTTAAAGGTTAATTGAATTCTATGTGCCTGGCCAGGAAATGTTAAGTGGGGTGAGGTGCCGAAGCGTCTAGAAACTGGCCAAGTGATTAATTCAAGGAGATGTCATTGTTTCAGGGGGTCTGTGTTGAAGCCCCCTACTGGGAAAAGGGGAGGGCGGAAACTGTCATTGTTCTTGTAACAGTTGTAACCAGATATAAGCAGGTGAAATATGCCAAATAAAGTCAGTCTACTTGACCCTTCAAACGTAGCACGTCTCGTTTCTTGGAAGGGCGTTCGATGGGATATACCGGCGGTACCTGCATATCGCAGCTTGCCAGGGAAAAGGACGTCTCCAACGGCCGATACCCCTCACTACCAGTGGGTAGCCGTTACAACGTGGATGGGGAGATGTCTGTGTACGTGGATGGGGAGATGTCTGTGTACGTGGATGGGGAGATCTCTGTGTACGTGGATGGGGAGATCTCTGTGTACGTGGATGGGGAGATCTCTGTGTACGGGGATGGGGAGATCTCTGTGTACGTGGATGGGGAGATCTCTGTGTACGTGGATGGGGAGATTTCTATGTATGTGGATGGGGTGATCTCTATGTACGTGGATGGGGAGATCTCTATGTACGTGGATGGGGAGATCTCTGTACGTGGATGGGGAGATCTCTATATACGTGGATGGGGAGATTTCTATGTACGTGGATAAGGTGATCTCTGTGTACGTGGATGGGGAGATCTCTGTGTACGTGGATGGGGAGATCTCTATGTACGTGGTCGGGGAGATCTGTATAATAGAAGGACATAGGTCCTCATAATGACGTCCCGTTGACTTCTCTCCATATTTCCTCTTCCAGGGACGAGTCTCCGGGGAGTCAGCTGGTTACAGACAAGTTCCACGTGGATTGGGATTCGGTGCTGATAAACTCGGATAATGTGATTGTGGGGCGCTTCGATGGGCGAGGGAGCGGATTCCAGGGGCTGAAGATCCTGCAGGAGGTGCACCGTGGACTTGGATCGGTGGAAGTGAAGGACCACATAGCTGCTGTAGAGTGAGAATTGTTACATCTCTTTGCTCTCTGTGTAACGGCACCACATGGGGAGGACATGGGGAGGGCACACTGTAGATGATGGGCACTGTATGGGGGAGGACATGGGGAGGGCACACTGTAGATGATGGGCACTGTATGGGGGGGGATATGGGGAGGGCACACTGTAGATGATGGGCACTGTATGGGGGAGGACATAGGGAGGGCACACTGTAGATGATAGGCACTGTATGGGGGAGGACATGGGGAGGGCACACTGTAGATGATAGGCACTGTATGGGGGGGGATATGGGGAGGGCACGCTGTAGATGATGGGCACTGTATGGGGGAGGGCACACTGTAGATGATGGGCACTGTATGGGGGAGGACATGGGGAGGGCACACTGTAGATGATGGGCACTGTATGGGGGGGGACATGGGGAGGGCACACTGTAGATGATGGGCACTGTATGGGGGAGGGCACACTGTAGATGATGGGCACTGTATGGGGGAGGACATGGGGAGGGCACACTGTAGATGATAGGCACTGTATGGGGGAGGACATGGGGAGGGCACACTATAGATGATGGGCACCACATGGGGGAGGACATAGGGAGGGCACACTGTAGATGATAGGCACTGTATGGGGGAGGACATGGGGAGGGCACACTGTAGATGATAGGCACTGTATGGGGGGGGATATGGGGAGGGCACGCTGTAGATGATGGGCACTGTATGGGGGAGGGCACACTGTAGATGATGGGCACTGTATGGGGGAGGACATGGGGAGGGCACACTGTAGATGATGGGCACTGTATGGGGGGGGACATGGGGAGGGCACACTGTAGATGATGGGCACTGTATGGGGGAGGGCACACTGTAGATGATGGGCACTGTATGGGGGAGGACATGGGGAGGGCACACTGTAGATGATGGGCACTGTATGGGGGAGGACATAGGGAGGGCACACTGTAGATGATGGGCACTGTATGGGGGAGGACATAGGGAGGGCACACTGTAGATGATGGGCACTGTATGGGGGAGGACATGGGGAGGGCACACTGTAGATGATGGGCACTGTATGGGGGAGGACATAGGGAGGGCACACTGTAGATGATGGGCACCACATGGGGGAGGACATAGGGAGGGCACACTGTAGATGATGGTCACTGTATGGGGGAGGACATAAGGAGGGCACACTGTAGATGATGGGCACTGTATGGGGGAGGACACAGGGAGGGCACACTGTAGATTATGGGCACTGTATGGGGGAGGACATGGGGAGGGCACACTGTAGATGATGGGCACTGTATGGGGGAGGACATGGGGAGGGCACACTGTAGATGATGGGCACTGTATGGGGGAGGACATGGGGAGGGCACACTGTAGATGATGGGCACTGTATGGGGGAGGACATGGGGAGGGCACACTGTAGATGATGGGCACTGTATGGGGGAGGACATAGGGAGGGCACACTGTAGATGATAGGCACTGTATGGGGGAGGGCACACTGTAGATGATGGGCACTGTATGGGGGAGGACATGGGGAGGGCACACTGTAGATGATGGGCACCACATGGGGGAGGACATAGGGAGGGCACACTGTAGATGATGGGCACCACATGTGGGAGGACATAGGGAGGGCACACTGTAGATGATGGGCACTGTATGGGGGAGGACATAGGGAGGGCACACTGTAGATGATGGGCACCACATGGGGGAGGACATAGGGAGGGCACACTGTAGATGATGGTCACTGTATGGGGGAGGACATAAGGAGGGCACACTGTAGATGATGGGCACTGTATGGGGGAGGACACGGGGAGGGCACACTGTAGATGATGGGCACTGTATGGGGGAGGACATGGGGAGGGCACACTGTAGATGATGGGCACCACATGGGGGAGGACATAGGGAGGGCACACTGTAGATGATGGGCACCACATGTGGGAGGACATAGGGAGGGCACACTGTAGATGATGGGCACTGTATGGGGGAGGACATAGGGAGGGCACACTGTAGATGATGGGCACCACATGGGGGAGGACATAGGGAGGGCACACTGTAGATGATGGTCACTGTATGGGGGAGGACATAGGGAGGGCACACTGTAGATGATGGGCACCACATGGGGGAGGACATAGGGAGGGCACACTGTAGATGATGGTCACTGTATGGGGGAGGACATAAGGAGGGCACACTGTAGATGATGGGCACTGTATGGGGGAGGACACGGGGAGGGCACACTGTAGATGATGGGCACCACATGGGGGAGGACATAGGGAGGGCACACTGTAGATGATGGGCACTGTATGGGGGAGGACATAGGGAGGGCACACTGTAGATGATGGGCACCACATGGGGGAGGACATAGGGAGGGCACACTGTAGATGATGGTCACTGTATGGGGGAGGACATAAGGAGGGCACACTGTAGATGATGGGCACTGTATGGGGGAGGACACGGGGAGGGCACACTGTAGATGATGGGCACTGTATGGGGGAGGACATGGGGAGGGCACACTGTAGATGATGGGCACCACATGGGGGAGGACATAGGGAGGGCACACTGTAGATGATGGGCACCACATGTGGGAGGACATAGGGAGGGCACACTGTAGATGATGGGCACTGTATGGGGGGGGACATGGGGAGGGCACACTGTAGATGATGGGCACTGTATGGGGGGGGACATAGGGAGGGCACACTGTAGATGATGGGCACTGTATGGGGGAGGACATAGGGAGGGCACACTGTAGATGATGGGCACCACATGGGGGAGGACATAGGGAGGGCACACTGTAGATGATGGTCACTGTATGGGGGAGGACATAAGGAGGGCACACTGTAGATGATGGGCACTGTATGGGGGAGGACACGGGGAGGGCACACTGTAGATGATGGGCACTGTATGGGGGAGGACATGGGGAGGGCACACTGTAGATGATGGGCACTGTATGGGGGAGGACATAGGGAGGGCACACTGTGTAGTCCTGGCTCCATCCTGGTAGTTTTTTGTTGTGGTGGTTTCTGTATTTAGAAAGTCTTCATTCTTCTCCTCCAGTATATGATGTGCAGGTCTGTGCTCTGTTCCTGCATGCGGTCCGGGCTCTGCTCCTGCATGCGGTCCGGGCTCTGTTCCTGCATGCGGTCCGGGCTCTGTTCCTGCATGCGGTCCGGGCTCTGTTCCTGCATGCGGTCCGGGCTCTGTTCCTGCATGCGGTCCGGGCTCTGTTCCTGCATGCGGTCCAGGCTCTGCTCCTGCATGCGGTCCAGGCTCTGCTCCTGCATGCGGTCCAGGCTCTGCTCCTGCATGCGGTCCAGGCTCTGTTCCTGCATGCGGTCCAGGCTCTGCTCCTGCATGCGGTCCAGGCTCTGTTCCTGCATGCGGTCCAGGCTCTGTTCCTGCATGCGGTCCGGGCTCTGTTCCTGCATGCGGTCCGGGCTCTGTTCCTGCATGCGGTCTGGGCTCTGTTCCTGCATGCGGTCCGGGCTCTGCTCCTGCATGCGGTCCAGGCTCTGTTCCTGCATGCGGTCCGGGCTCTGTTCCTGCATGCGGTCCGGGCTCTGCTCCTGCATGCGGTCCAGGCTCTGCTCCTGCATGCGGTCCAGGCTCTACTCCTGCATGCAGTCCAGGCTCTGCTCCTGCATGCGGTCCAGGCTCTGCTCCTGCATGCGGTCCAGGCTCTGTTCCTGCATGCGGTCCGGACTCTGTATAAGTCTTTCTTTATTACCACCCCTGCTGGTAATAAATTCTGTTTAGGGTTTTAATGGAGATATTTATGGTGGAGAAGGAGGTTTGGGTGGCTGAATATTCATGTCAGATGTCATGTTATCTCATATATATATATGTGTGCAACACTTAAATGTTTCCCCCATTTGCTGCATCTGTGTGTTACACCAGAACTGTTCCCCTAATGTCTCCCCCTAGGAGTGTAACAATAGGACGGTTCCCCTGATATCTCCCCATTCATGTGTGTAACATTATATCCTTCCCCCTTCTCTCTCCATAGATGTGTAACACACTAACCCTTCCTCCATGATTTCCTCTTCTCTTTGTCATCTGGCAGGTCGGTGCTGCGGGAGCCGTACATTGACCCCAACAGACTCAGCATATTCGGGAAGGTAACGCCCAATCTATGGAATTATAAAAATGGTGATGGGGGGGAGGGGTTGTCTGAGGAGATTATGGGGGGAAATCTCAGCCATGTTAGCGGACTCAGAATGGAGAGGCCACAATGGACACCCCATTGCAACCCACGCTGCCCTACGCCACACACCCCTATGTCACGCTCCCCTGCAACCCACGCTGCCCTACGCCACACACCCCTACGTCACGCCCCCCTTACGCCACACACCCCTACGTCAAGCCCCCTACGCCACACACCCCTACGTCACACCCCCCTGCAAC
This sequence comes from Rana temporaria, assembly GCF_905171775.1. NCBI lineage: Eukaryota > Metazoa > Chordata > Amphibia > Anura > Ranidae > Rana > Rana temporaria. The sequence goes on along the minus strand of NC_053494.1, from coordinate 224,314,903 downwards.
CCACGCTGCCCTACGCCACACACCCCTATGTCACGCTCCCCTGCAACCCACGCTGCCCTACGCCACACACCCCTACGTCACGCCCCCCTTACACCATGCCCCGCCCCTCTCCAGAGTCCCTCTATGATTTCCTTCTAGCTGAGGAGGACGAGGATGCTCGTTGTCTGGTTTGGAGGACCTGCTCCTCGGGGGTCGTCTTGTATTGACGTCTCTCCCAAACTTTAGGATTTAATTTTGGCCCCTATAGATGCAGTCTGGAGCGACCTACGTCAGCCATGCCATGGTAACCAGCCTGGGCTCTATAGAGCCCCCCGGCCCCCCACAACCTCTCCTGTACAGCCCAGTATGGTGACGGCTAAACCTTCGGGATTGAGGATCCGCCCATCTCCTCTCCTAACAAGACTAAAAGGCTGGAAGTTCCTTCTAAAGCAGCCGGAACCGGACAGATTTCAATCCAAGTGTGGCCCCAAAGCTCCATTCCACCATACGTCCCGGGTACCTCAGTCCTACTCTTAGTGAGGGTGCCCCCCTATTATAAAAGTGTGGGGGGTCAGACTCCGCCTCCATCGGTGGCCGGTTGGTTGAAGAGGGTAAAGGAGCTACGGAAAGAGGCCTACACAAGAAATGTTCCAAAACATGGAATTCTACTTCCCTGAGGAATATGGACAGCTAGTAGCTTGCCCCCCTGAGAGGATCGACTCTGAACTCCCCAAGTGGGGTGGATGTGACTGGAGGGTGGTAATATCGCACCCCCCGCCCCCCCTTCTTTCTGTTTCTCCCCTCCCCCTTGTACTCTCTCCTTATTTTACTGCTACGTTCTCTTCTCTCACTGGTGCTGATATTAAGGTACTATGCCTGTTCCACTCACTTCTTACTGACACTCTTATTTCTGACAAAATCGGCTTCTGCCGCAAGAACAGTGCGGTTCGGGGGCGGAGCCTGACCTACGTAGCGATTCCCCTCTGTTAAGTGACCTTCCCTTCTTTACTGTTTGATATATGTACGGGGTGTTGGGAATGTTTGATTTACGGTGATATGAACCTGTGTGTTCTCTGTGTACCCGCATGTTGTGTGTGTGGGGGGGCATCTTCTGGCCTTTGCCACCATCTGATCACCGGACATTGCTGAGATTTGAGTCCAGAATGTGGAATCTTAGAGGCTGTAAGCTGGAATTTCATTTTGCCACCTCCATGTCCCCAAACTCGCCAATATTATGTTATCTTGTGTGTCGGAGAACTTCAGAAGTAATAACAGAGGAAGGGAGCAGCAGAAAGACACGGCACTTAGAGCTTTGAATAGAGATAAGTAAACAGTACAGATAGATGTGCCCAGGTTAGATTTCATGAATGGGGTTTACAACCACTTTAAAGCGGGAGTTCACCCGAAAATGTTTTAACCTTAGATTGAGGCTCATTTTGTGAAGGGGAATCGGCTAGTTTTTTTTTTAAACGAAGCAGTACTTACCGTTTTAGAGAGCGATCTTCTCCGCTGCTTCCGGGTATGGTCTTCGGGACTGGGCGTTCCTATTTGAAAGGCTTACGATGGTCGCATACATCGCGCCACGAGTAGCCAAAAGAAGCCGACGTTCGGCTACTTTCGGAAAATCGTGACGCGATGTATGCGACCGTCGGAAGACTGTCAATCAAATAGGAATGCCCAGTCCCGCAGCCCATACCCGGAAGCGGCGGAGAAGATCGCTCTCTAAAACGGTAAGTACGGCTTCAATTGTAAAAAAAACACCCGATTCCCCTTCACAAAATGAGCCTCAACCTAAGGTTAAAAATTTACATTTCCGGGTGAACCTCCACTTTAAACTGCCAGGGCCCAATTTATTTCTTTTTTTTTGCTACGGTTTACTACTGCTTTAACTGTAAATAAACATTTCTGGTGCTACACAAAGTTAGGTTGCACTGAGGCCCATTGTCTCTTTCCCCATAGTCAGGACTTTACCCCACCGCCCTCTTCCGGAGTTTTCCCTCCATTGTCTGGATGAAGGACGCGCTGCTCAGGTCCATTTTCCGTACAACAGTCGCACTCTCTGGTTCCTCCTTCTCCTCTCAGGCATTAATAAATGAAGGGGGGGGGGGAAGCTCTGTTGACTCCCATTATCCAATCATTTGCAAGCCAAATAATTATTTTCTTTTATTTTACTTGCTTGTGATTGGCTGTTTTTTATACAATTGCCTCATCTACTAAGCTCTGGAGCGACGGCACTTGCAAGGTGCACAGTCTATTGGCTTTTAGTAAACCCCCCCCCCCCCCCATGTCTGTCAGATTTTTAAGGCTGCTGCCCAGTCTTCTGGTGACACTTTGATTGGGTTTTTACCAGTTGGACCTTCAGGCCTCATTTGATGGCAGCTCTTGTTAGAAGGTTCTTCAGGCGGCTCTGTAGGCTGTATTGAGCCCCACCTGTTACCTTTGTTGGTTTTCATGGGCTTGTTGGCTGTTCATTTGCTCTTCTCCCCACCACTCAGTGGGACCATTTTTGGACGTCCCAATCTTCTATATAGAAAAGAATTCGATCCGGGTGGCCGCACTCCAACGACCATTTTTTAAAAACCAAACAGCAAAAGATGCAATTCCACAGCTGACATGTTTCACACCGCGGTGCTTCCTCCAGATATGAGGAAGAAGTCGTTACGGTGTGAAACATGTCAGCTGTGGAATTGCATCTTTTGCTGTTTGTTTTTTAAGAAATGGTTGTTGGAGATGCGGCCATCCGGATCGAACTCTTTTCTATTATTTTGCATACTGAGCCGACACCATCAATTTGAGGAGGAGAAGATTTTTTGTGACCCCGACGCCTGGAGCGGCTTCTTTTCCCAGTTTGTCCCCATCGTGTAGCTGAACCCCCATCCTGTGTCCTTTAATAGTTAGTACATAGTGAGTCTGGTCGAAAAAAGACCATCAAGTTCAACCAAAAATAAAATGCAATCCCGTGTACTCGATCCTTCACCCAGCGATGATCCAGAGGAAGGCGAAAACCCCCAGCAGAGTATCATCCAATTATCTACAGCAGGGGAAAAATTCCTTCCTGATCCCCCGAGAGGCCATCGGATTTTCCCCGGATCACCTTTCCCTATAAATGTCAGGATCCAGTTATATTATATTCTGTACATTCAGGAGAGAAAGTGTGACAAAGAAAATAGGATTTCTGGCCGACCATAAAATCCTTTTCTTGGGGAACATTACGGGACTCGGGCCCCGCCCCTGTTTTTCTTATGATCCACCCCCTATATTGCTTGCTACAAAACAGAGGCATGCTGGGAGTGGGAGGGGCTATACCGGGATGCCAAGCTCTGGTTGGTCAGTGTCCAATCTCCGTCAGGCAGCGGTATAACCCAATGTGGCTGAATATTCCTCCCGTGTCCTGTAGGGGGCGCCAAGAAAAGGATCTTACGGTAAGTCACTTTATTTTCTACTCTCTTTGTTAGGATGGAATATTTTCGGATTTCTCCGGGACTGGGGTCCATGCGGGTGCTGGAGGGTTTCTGGGGGCTTTATTCTGTTACACTGAGGGGTATGTTTGTATCATTGGTGGTAATGGTGATATTTTCCTTGGCAGGGCTATGGAGGGTACATAGCGTCTATGATCCTAAAGGCCAACGAACGTCTCTTCAAATGTGGAGCTCTGATGGCCCCGATCACTGACATGAGGTTATATGGTAGGTGACATGGAGAAGAACAATGACCGGAGACATACAGGACAGCGTGCCGGTGACTTTGGTGCCATATATATGGGTGGGTGTGGTTTCCACCATCCCTGACATGACGTTCTATGGAGTCCACGCCGCTGTAATTCCCGGACACAAGACGTGACCAGATCAGACGATATTGTCTCCACCACTTTAACATTCCGTCCTTCTCTCTTCCTGCAGCGTCTGCGTTTTCCGAGCGATACCTGGGGATGCCGAGCACAGATGAGAACACCTATCAGGTAAAACCCCCACGCTGCTCTCCACTTCCCACCCTTCTCTCAGTCCATCCACCTTTTCTGTACTCCTCTTACTTCTCTCTATAATGTCCCCCCCCAGTCCTCCCACTCTTATTATGCAGTGTGCCCCTCCAATTATCGCTGCCCCTCCTCCCCTCCTCCTGCTCCTCCTCCCCTCCTACTCCCCCTCCTCCTCTTACTTCTCTCCATAATGTCGCCCCCCAGTCCTCTTATTATGCAGTGTGCCCCTCTGATTATCTCTGCCCCTCCTCCTCCTCCCCTCTTCCTCCCTCCTCCTCCTCTTCTCTCCCTCCTCCTCCCCTCTCCCTCTTCCTCCTTCTTCCTCCTCCCCTCCCCCTCCCCTCTCCCTCTTCCTCCACCTCTCCTACCCTCTCCTTCTTCCTCCTGCCCCTCCCCCTCTTCCTCCTCCTCCTTCTCCTCCCCTCTCCCTCTTCCTCCTCCTCCCCTCTCCCTCTTCCTCCTCCTCCCCCTCCCCTCTTCCTCCTCCTTCCACTCCTCCTCCCCCTCCTCCTCCTCCCCCTCTTCCTCCTCCTCCCCCTCTTCTTCCTCCTCCCCCTCCCCCTCCTCCTCCCCCTCCCCCTCCCCCTCCTCCTCCTCTTTGTTCAGCTGTACATATCTCTCTGCAGGCGTCCAGCGTGCTGCACAACATTCAGGGCTTCAAAGAGAAAAAACTCTTATTGATCCACGGCACGGCGGATGGTGAGTCACCCCAACAATCTGCCCCATCTTGGGGTTCAGCTGCCTCTCTGGTAATTCTCCCCCAAATTTTGCATTGTGGTCTAGAACGGCAGACCGATATCTATTCCCCCCTTGTATTGGTTGGTCATATGACTGGATGATTTGGGGGGGGGGAAAGATGAGGCTGCAAATCGGGGGACAATACTGATTGGGGGAATCTCAGATGGTTCTTGTAACGGTCAGGGGTTACCACCTTTTTACGATATTCCATTCCACCAACCCAAGACAGCTTATCCAACACTCCAACAATCCAGCAGACAGGACCCATTGGATTTCCCCCAGAAACGAGACACACACAGCTCTGTCTCTGGTTCCAAAACGAAAGAACACTTTAATGGTAAACTCAGCTGGTTATATACAGTTAGAAACCAAATCTGGACAATGACTAAATTCCACCCACAACATGACACAATGGGGCTTCAATACACATTCTGTTAGATAATGACATTCACATGAGCTAATTACTAATCATTACCCAGACGGTCTGGCTCTGTGATAAGTTATCCTCACCTGCTACACAAAACACATTCCTTTAGTAAACATAATTGACATGCTAATCCAGTACACCTGAAAGGTCAGACATCTTTAGAGTGTGTTAACTTACAACACATATTAGCATCAATAGAACTTTCACACAATACAGGGTTAGTTAGCATAGCACCATGAAATATCTTAGGAGCCAGGCTTAATTAACACAATAGACAATAGAATGCAATCACAGCAAGCTTTTATCATTACAGCCAGGTAGACTTAATTAGCATCTCAACAGTCTATGTACCACATTGAATGAATCACTGTCCTATTGACCTGTTGGGGTCAGAATTAACAACTTGTAATATTTCAAGATCTCCTGCAATACATGAATTATCATTAATGTCCCATCTCATGTAATCCGAGATATCAGTTCTCAGTCATCCTATGCCCCTAGTGGACATAGGATGACCCTAGACCCAAGAGTCATTAGTGACGCTGGCACAGGAGTACCCCACATCCTTCAAAAGTCTCTGGGTGTCACGGGCCATTCCGTTACAGTTCTCCCCAGCAGAGAGGTCACTGTCAGCACCTCAGTCTGTGTGCACAGTGCAGTACTGATAGACTCCGCTAGGTCCATAGCAGAGCTCGACTGTGATTGGATCAGATGTACATCATGTGACTTTTCATCTCTAAGATTTTCTGTTTCTGTTTTCTGCAGCAAAAGTCCATTTTCAGCATTCAGCCGAATTAATCAAACAGCTGATCAAAGCGGGAGTGAACCACACGACGCAGGTGAGCGCAGAGCCGATGGAGAGATGAGATACAAAGTAACATTGTTTATAAACATTAATCAGACGGGAGATAGAGAGATACAAAGTAACATTGTTTATAAACATTGATCAGACAGGAGATAGAGAGATACAAAGTAACATTGTTTATAAACATTGATCAGACGGGAGATAGAGATACAAAGTAACATTGATCAGACTGGAGATAGAGAGATACAAAGTAACATTGTTTATAAACATTGATCAGACGGGAGATAGAGAGATACAAAGTAACATTGTTTATAAACATTGATCAGATGGGAGATAGAGAGATACAAAGTAACATTGTTTATAAACATTGATCAGACGGGAGATAGAGAGATACAAAGTAACATTGTTTATAAACATTGATCAGACAGGAGATAGAGAGATACAAAGTAACATTGTTTATAAACATTGATCAGACAGGAGATAGAGAGATACAAAGTAACATTGTTTATAAACATTGATCAGACGGGAGATAGAGAGATACAAAGTAACATTGTTTATAAACATTGATCAGACGGGAGATAGAGAGATACAAAGTAACATTGTTTATAAACATTGATCAGACGGGAGATAGAGAGATACAAAGTAACATTGTTTATAAACATTGATCAGACGGGAGATAGAGATACAAAGTAACATTGTTTATAAACATTGATCAGACAGGAGATAGAGAGATACAAAGTAACATTGTTTATAAACATTGATCAGACGGGAGATAGAGAGATACAAAGTAACATTGTTTATAAACATTGATCAGACAGGAGATAGAGAGATACAAAGTAACATTGTTTATAAACATTGATCAGACGGGAGATAGAGAGATACAAAGTAACATTGTGTATAAACATTGATCAGACAGGAGATAGAGATACAAAGTAACATTGTTTATAAACATTGCTCAGACAGGAGATAGAGAGATACAAAGTAACATTGTTTATAAACATTGATCAGACGGGAGATAGAGAGATACAAAGTAACATTGTTTATAAACATTGATCAGACAGGAGATAGAGAGATACAAAGTAACATTGTTTATAAACATTGATCAGACAGGAGATAGAGAGATACAAAGTAACATTGTTTATAAACATTGATCAGACGGGAGATAGAGAGATACAAAGTAACATTGTTTATAAACATTGATCAGACGGGAGATAGAGAGATACAAAGTAACATTGTTTATAAACATTGATCAGACAGGAGATAGAGAGATACAAAGTAACATTGTTTATAAACATTGATCAGACAGGAGATAGAGAGATACAAAGTAACATTGTTTATAAACATTGATCAGACGGGAGATAGAGAGATACAAAGTAACATTGTTTATAAACATTGATCAGACGGGAGATAGAGAGATACAAAGTAACATTGTTTATAAACATTGATCAGACGGGAGATAGAGAGATACAAAGTAACATTGTTTATAAACATTGATCAGACGGGAGATAGAGATACAAAGTAACATTGTTTATAAACATTGATCAGACAGGAGATAGAGAGATACAAAGTAACATTGTTTATAAACATTGATCAGACGGGAGATAGAGAGATACAAAGTAACATTGTTTATAAACATTGATCAGACAGGAGATAGAGAGATACAAAGTAACATTGTTTATAAACATTGATCAGACGGGAGATAGAGAGATACAAAGTAACATTGTTTATAAACATTGATCAGACGAGAGATACAAAGTAACATTGTTTATAAACATTGATCAGACGGGAGATAGAGAGATACAAAGTAACATTGTTTATAAACATTGATCAGACGGGAGATAGAGAGATACAAAGTAACATTGTTTATAAACATTGATCAGACGGGAGATAGAGATACAAAGTAACATTGTTTATAAACATTGATCAGACGGGAGATAGAGATACAAAGTAACATTGTTTATAAACATTGATCAGACGGGAGATAGAGAGATACAAAGTAACATTGTTTATAAACATTGATCAGACAGGAGATAGAGAGATACAAAGTAACATTGTTTATAAACATTGATCAGACAGGAGATAGAGAGATACAAAGTAACATTGTTTATAAACATTGATCAGACAGGAGATAGAGAGATACAAAGTAACATTGTTTATAAACATTGATCAGACAGGAGATAGAGAGATACAAAGTAACATTGTTTATAAACATTGATCAGACAGGAGATAGAGAGATACAAAGTAACATTGTTTATAAACATTGATCAGACAGGAGATAGAGAGATACAAAGTAACATTGTTTATAAACATTGATCAGACGGGAGATACAAAGTAACATTGTTTATAAACATTGATCAGACGGGAGATAGAGAGATACAAAGTAACATTGTTTATAAACATTGATCAGACGGGAGAGAGAGATACAAAGTAACATTGTTTATAAACATTGATCAGACAGGAGATAGAAAGATACAAAGTAACATTGTTTATAAACATTGATCAGACGGGAGATAGATACAAAGTGAATGAAGAGCTGTGTTGTGAATAGACAAGCTGTGTGCTCAGCTCTCCTCCCCCGTCACCATTTTATCTCATGTGTCGTGAAAACTTGTCAGAAGTGATTGATGCTGACAACAGAGGCACCAGAGAGAAACGACACCTAGAACTTAGGAGAGAGACAAGTAAACACGACAGATATATGTGTGTTATTCAGATTTCATGACCGAGGTTCATAACCACTTTAACGTTCCAGAGTCACGTGAATATTAAAGATCTCCTCCTTCCCAGAGCGGTTCTTCCTCTCCTTCCCAGCGCTGTCCTCCCTCTCCTTCCCAGCACTGTCCTCCCTCTCCTTCCCAGCACGGTCCTCCCTCTCCCTCGCAGCACGGTCCTCCCTCTCCCTCGCAGCGCGGTCCTCCCTCTCCCTCGCAGCACGGTCCTCCCTCTCCCTCGCAGCGCGGTCCTCCCTCTCCCTCGCAGCGCGGTCCTCCCTCTCCCTTGCAGCGCGGTCCTCCCTCTCCCTCGCAGCACGGTCCTCCCTCTCCTTCCCAGTGTGGTCCTCCCTCTCCTTCCCAGCGCGGTCCTCCCTCTCCTTCCCAGCGCGGTCCTCCCTCTCCCTCGCAGCACGGTCCTTCCTCTACGTCCCAGCGCGGTCCTCCCTCTCATTCCCAACGCGGTCCTCCCTCTGCCTCGCAGCACGGTCCTCCCTCTCCTTCCCAGCACGGTCTTTCCTCGCAGCACGGTCCTCCCTCTCCTTTCCAGCGCGGTCCTCCCTCTCCTTCCCAGCACGGTCCTCCCTCTCAGCACGGTCCTCCCTCTCCCTCCCAGCGCAGTCCTCCCTCTCCTTCCCAGCGCGGTCCTCCCTCTCCTTCCCAGCGCGGTCCTCCCTCTCCTTCCCAGCGCGGTCCTCCCTCTCCCTCGCAGTACAGTCATCCCTCTCTTTCCCAGCACGGTCCTCCCTCTCCTTCCCAGCACGGTCCTCCCTCTCCTTCCCAGCACGGTCCTCCCTCTCCTTCCCAGCGCGGTCCTCCCTCTCCTTCCCTGCGCGGTCCTCCCTCTCCTTCCCAGCATGGTCCTCCCTCGCAGCACGGTCCTCCTTCTCCTTTCCAGCGCGGTCCTCCCTCTCCCTCGCAGCACGGTCCTCCCTCTCCTTTCCAGCGTGGTCCAGTCTCCTTCCCAGCACGGTCCTCCCTCTCCCTCGCAGCACAGTCCTCCCTCTCCTTCGCAGTGCGGTCCTCCATCTCCTTCCCAGCACGGTCCTCCCTCTCCCTCGCAGCATGGTCCTCCCTCTCCTTCCCAGCAAGGTCCTCCCTCTCCCTCGCAGCACGGTCCTCCAAGCGCCCCTACATGGCCCAGGCCCCCCAATTCACCCAGTGGGGCTGTGCCCAGTACAGTAGTACTGCCTGTACCCCTAAGCCAGGTGACTTAGCCTGGGGTCATTAGGAGGTGGCAAAATGTTTCCAGAAGTTTCCTCACATCTGTTTTCTCTTCCTGTAGATCTATCCGGATGAAGGCCACATGATTTCATCAGAGAAGAGCCGCTTCCACCTTTACAGCACACTGCTGCGATTCTTTGGTGAATGTTCCCAGGTGGATGTGCAGGCGGTACTGCAGGAAGTGGAAGAAGATGAATGAAGGGCAGATGAGACATTTTCTATATCCTCAGCGGCCCTCAGGGGCAGGAACTGTCTGACACCAGAGGCCCTCGGGGGTGGGGACTGTCTGACATCAGCACACTGGAAATCCCAACCTGCGGATGCCCTCCGAAGGATTTCCGATTCCGGATTGGCAGTTTTGGATACGATTAGTGTAGTGCATGTTTTATTTTGTTCCTCCTCCAAGACGTTGTACTAACCTTTCATTTCAAGAGCAGATCTCATCCAAAGCTCTCATCCGACAACTTTTCCTGAACAAGTGCAATTTCCTGGATGGTGGATTTTCTCCTGGCAGAGGATTGTGGGTGGAGCCACATGGCACGCGATGCCCGATCTCCGGAAAAGCACTTTTTGGAAGTGAATTTTTGCAATGTCAAAACATTTCTATGTCTACAGAACAAAGAGCGTCCTTCCGGCTCGGGGGGAGAATTCTATTTTTCAAGCTGTACTGGAAGCTCCACTGAGAACTGAATTATCCGTTACGATTGTGATTGCGGATTCTCATTTTACAAGAGAAATGTTTTATTTGTCTTAAAATACAAACGATCTGACGCTCTATTTCCAATGTAAATTTCTCACTTGTATATATGAATACATCGATATTAAATTATGTTTTCTTAGACGTGTCTGAGCACCACTGTGGGGGAGACCGCCCTCCGAATATCGCAATCCGCCAGATTGTCCGTAATAACCGTAATCATACAATGCTGACAGTGGAGGGATTGGTAGAGAGGGGTGGAGGACACTGAATGGAGACCAGTGGAGGGATTGGTAGAGAGGGGTGGAGGACACTGAATGGAGACCAGTGGAGGGATTGGTAGAGAGGGGTGGAGGACACTGAATGGAGGTCAATGGAGGGATTGGTAGAGAGGGGTGGAGGACACTGAATGGAGACCAGTGGAGGGATTGGTGGAGAGGGGTGGAGGACACTGAATGGAGGTCAGTGGAGGGATTGGTAGAGAGGGGTGGAGGACACTGAATGGAGGTCAGTGGAGGGATTGGTAGAGAGGGGTGGAGGACACTGAATGGAGACCAGTGGAGGGATTGGTGGAGAGGGGTGGAGGACACTGAATGGAGACCAGTGGAGGGATTGGTAGAGAGGGGTGGAGTACACTGAATGGAGACCAGTGGAGGGATTGGTAGAGAGGGGTGGAGGACACTGAATGGAGACCAGTGGAGGGATTGGTAGAGAGGGGTGGAGGACAATGAATGGAGGTCAGTGGAGGGATTGGTAGAGAGGGGTGGAGTACACTGAATGGAGACCAGTGGAGGGATTGGTAGAGAGGGGTGGAGGACACTGAATGGAGGCCAGTGGAGGGATTGGTGGAGGACATTGAGTGGTTGGTAAGAGGGAGGAGTCTCATGACAGCATTTATGACTGAATGAAGGGGGTGTGGTATGTGAAAAGGTTGGCCAATGAGGAGGGAGTAGTGAAATCAGAGATACAATGGGAGGGGTGAGTAGTGTCATTGATTAGAAGAAGAGTTTCGGAGATGAAGGTCGTGATGGGGGTCGGGGAAGAGAACTCAGTCTGGTTGGTAATGTGAAGAGTAAGCTCTGCAGACAAGTCTACACCGTACCAGAGAACTAGTGATGGATGAATATCCGACGGGACAGTTCGCGAACGCTAACCACAAACATTCGCAAATGTCCGCGAACCGCAAGTTCACAGCGGGCCCCATTGACTTTAATGGCAGGCGAACATTGAAAACCTTCAGGTCATATTTTCAGCCACACAATTCTTACTCGCTCCGCACAACATGGACACTGACCTAGCAGAAGTATTAGGTGAAATACCGGATACAGAAGTAAGTGTCGCCATTACACGCCCCAACAATTAGCCGACAGGCGTTCACCTGACAGCAAACAACTTTGTATTCTGTGGCTGGAGGTACATTAGGCATTGTGACAGCACTGGTGAGCGGCGTGAACCACAACTGCGGTTAGCAAGGAATTCAATGCGATTCTCTATATTGGGCCCCAGGCGTCACTCCTCACAACAGGAGTTTGGGGGATCTCTACATCATCTCTGTGTCACATAAAGAAAGGCGTTGAGCTACTAAGCATGGACGCATTACAACATGCGACCAAGGCTTAGCGTTTAATATTAGTTCAAGATCAATATCCCAATTCACCACCACATGCAGGTGATTATCAGTAAGGGACCCCGGGCGTCACTCCTAGCAACAGGAGTTCGGGGGTTCTCTACATCATATCAACCTTAGCATGTAGAGATCCATTTAGGCCACTAGGGGAGTTGCTATGAAATAGCATCAACCCCTAGCATAGAAAAGTTAGAGCGAACATGTTCAACAATTAGGACAAGGCCTATAAGTATTTTATACTTCTGTCAAGCACGTAGTAAATTGTATTTGTAGTAACATGTATTAATTGCATATAAGAGGCAATATAGCTCAGGTACTTTGAGAGTACATATAGTATTAGTAGTAACAAGGATTAATTGCGTATAAGAGGCAATATAGCTCAGGTACTTTGAGAGTACATATAGTATTAGTAATAACAAGTATAAAAGGGTCACTAAAGGAATTTTTTTTAGCTAAATAGCTTCCTTTACCGTACTGCAGTCCTGGTTTCATGTCCTCATTGCTCGTTTTTGCTTTGATGTTGCTGTAATCCTTCTCTGTTCTGGACACTTCCTGGTTGTCTGTTTCCTGATCACCACAGTACTGGGAGAGTTCTCTCTGTGGTGACTAATCAAGGAGGTGTGATTACTTTGTGTACAACGAAACTGGATTGGTGCTGAGGAGTTTTAGACAAAGTATCACTGCCCTCTATTGGCTCTCTGTACATCAGAGAACCAGGAAACAACTAAAACTAAACTACCGGTACATTATATGATTGTTTTGTATCTATTTTTAATCATTTTTAAAAGGAATCAGTTAACTATTGTGTCTCTATACCCTGTAAACAGTAATTTCAGCTAAAAAAAATTCCTTTTGTGACCCTTTAATTGTGTATGAGAAGCAACATAGTTTAGGTACTTTGAGAGTACATATAGTATTAGTAGTAACAAGTATTAATTGCGTATGAGAGGCAATATAGCTCAGGTACTTTGAGAGTACATAGTAGTAGTAGGAGTAGTAAAAAAAAGTATTAGACCAGCCATAGATAACAGACAGGATCTGACAAAAGTAAGTACACCCCTCACATTTCTTGTATCTTTTCATGTGACAACACTGAAGAAATGACACTTTGTATCTACAATGTTGTGTAGTGAGTGTACAGGGGGGGGGGGGTGTACACGGGGGGGAGGGGTTGTGTACAGCTTGTATAACAAATAACTCAACACAAAGCCATTAATGTCTAAACCACTGGCAACAGAAGTCAGTACACCCCCTAAGTGAAAATCTCCAAATTGGTCCCCAAAGTGTCAATAGTTTGTGTGGCCGCCATTATTTTTAACCCATTTGGGCATGGAGGTCACCAGAGCTTCACAGGTTGTCACTGGAGTCCTCTTCCCCTCCCCCATGATGACATCACAGGTTGTCACCGGAGTCCTCTTCCCCTCCCCCATGATGACATCACCTTGCGCTCCTCCCCCTTCACCCCACAGATGATCAGTAGGGTTTAGGTCTGGAGACATGCTTGGCCGTCCATCACCTTCACCCTCAGCTTCATTAGAACTACTTTACATTGTAGCAAAGTGTCATTTCTCCAGTGTTGTCACATGAAAAGATTTACACAAATGTCACTGAGGGGTGTACTTACTTTTGTCTCATACTGTAGATATATATAGATAACAGAGAGATAAATGATATACAGGAGGAGAGTCATAGATAATAATGTTCCTCCCGATGTGTCCCCTGTTATGCCATTACCCTAGTTTTGCTGGGAGTGACGCCATCGTGACCCCATCCCAGAATAGAGACCGGTAATAAATGACATGACAAGAGGGAGCCGAACCTTCCAACTACACGGAGATCCGTCACAGTCCCCGGCGCGGCTCATTACCGCGGAGCCCGGTGAGGACTGACACAATTTGTTCCTCCTAGATGGTGTGCGTTGTTCTGCCTTCACCTCCATCTCCAGATCCCCGGAGCTTCTCTCCCTGATCCCTGGAGCTTCTCTCCCTGATCCCTGGAGCTTCTCTTCTAGATCCCCAGAGCTTCTCTCCCAGATCCCCGGAGCTTCTCTCCCAGATCCCGGAGCTTCTCTCCCAGATCCCCGGAGCTTCTCTTCCAGATCTCTGGAGCTCCTCTCCCAGATCCCCGGAGCTTCTCTTCTAGATCCCCGGAGCTTCTCTTCCAGATCCCCGGAGCTTCTCTGCCAGATCCCCGGAGCTTCTCTTCCAGATCTCTGGAGCTTCTCTCCCAGATCCCCGGAGCTTCTCTCCCAGATCCCCGGAGCTTCTCTCCCAGATCCCCCGAGCTTCTCTTCCAGATCTCTGGAGCTCCTCTCCCAGATCCCTGGAGCTTCCCTCCCAGATCCCCGAAGCTTCTCTCCCAGATCTCTGGAGCTCCTCTCCCAGATCCCTGGAGCTTCTCTCCCAGATCCCCAGAGCTTCTCTCCCACATGCCCGGAGCTTCTCTCCCAGATCCCCGGAGCTTCTCTTCCAGATCCTCAGAGCTTCTCTTCCAGGTCTCTGGAGCTTCTCTTCTAGATCCCAGTGGCTTCTCTTCCAGATCCCCGGAGCTTCTCTCCCAGATGCCCGGAGCTTCTCTCCCAGATCCCCGGAGCTTCTCTTCCAGATCTCTGGAGCTTCTCTTCCAGGTCCCTGGTGCTTTTCTCCCAAATCCCCAGAGCTTCTCTTCCAGATCCCCAGAGCTTCTCTCCCAGATCCCTGGAAATTCCTGGAGCTTCTCTTCCAGATCCCTGGAGCTTCTCTCCCAAATCCCTGGAGCTTCTCTTCCTGATCCCCGGAGCTTCTCTTCCAGATCCCCAGAGCTTCTGTTCCAGATCCCTGGAGCTTCTCTTCAAGATCTCTGGAGCTTCTTTTCCAGGTCTCTGGAGCTTCTCTTCTAGATCACTGGAGCTTCTCTTCTAGATCCCTGGAGCTTCTCTTCTAGATCCCCTCGAGATTATCTTCTAGATCCCTGGAGCTTCACTTCCAGTTTCCCAGAGCTTCTCCTCCAGATTACTGAAGCTTCTCTTCTAGACCAGGGAGCTTCTCTTCTAGATCCCTTGAGCTTCACTTCCAGATCCCCGGGGGTTCTCCTCCAGATTCCTGGAGCTTCTCTTCTAGATCACTGGAGCTTCTCTTCTAGATCACTGGAGCTTCTCTTCTAGATCACTGGAGCTTCTCTTCTAGATCACTGGAGCTACTCTTCTAGATCCCTGGAGCTTCACTTCCAGATCCCCGGAGCTTCACTTCCAGATCCCCGGAGCTTCACTTCCAGATCCCCGGAGCTTTACTTCCAGATCCCCGGAGCTTCTCCTCCAGATTCCTTGGAGCTTCTCTTACAGATCCCCAGAGCTTCTGTTCCAGATTCCCGGAGATTCTCTTCCTGATCTCTGGAGCTTCTCTTCCAGATCTTTGGAGCTTCTCTCCCTGATCCCTGGAGCTTCTCTTCCAGGTCTCTGGAGCTTCTCTTCTCGATCACTGGAGCTTCTCTTCTAGATTTCTGGAGCTTCTCTTCTAGATCCCTGGAGCTTCTCTTCCAGGTCTCTGGAGCTTCTCTTCTAGATCACTGGAGCTTCTCTTCTAGATCCCTGGAGCTTCACTTCCAGATCCCCGGAGCTTCTCCTCCAGATTCCTGGAGCTTCTCTTCCTGATCCCCTGAGCTTCTCTTCCTGATCCCCGGAGCTTCTCTTCCTGATCCCCAGAGCTTCTCTTTCAGATCCCAGGAGCTTCTCTTCCAGATCCCCGGAGCTTCACTTCCAGATCCCCAGAGCTTCTCTTCAAGATCCCCGGAGCTTCTCCTCCAGATTCCTGGAGCTTCTCTTTTAGATCACTGGAGCTTCTTGTAACGGCTACCCAAGTAGTGAGAGGGTATCAGCCGTTGGAGACGTCCTTTTCCCTGGCAAGTTGCTGTATGCAAGTAAAGCCGGTATAATCCCATCCACAAAATCCAGAGAGAGAGTCAGGTTCAGCTGTAAAAATAGCAGAATAATAGTCCCATAGAATGCCCTTTCAAGAACGAGACGGGGCTATGTTTTGAAGGGTCAAGTAGACAACTTTAATGGTTCACTCTGAGATTTTATACAGTTTTCAAGGCACATGAACAATCAAACTGTCCCCACACATCACACCGTGGGGGGGCTTCAATCACCTTCTTTCATTAACAGAACTCAAACAAAACACCATCACACAATGATCTCTTCCCAATCCACATCCCCAGACAGACGTTCTGTCTCCGACAAGTACATTCCACACATAAACAGTATTTAGCATACATAATTAGAGGTCTGGGAGCAGACCTGGATAAACACCTTTACACACGGGACAATGAAATGTCTAGGAGTAGATGCAATTAACACCTTTCACAAGAATGTGTCCCCACATTGAATAGCCAACAACTTGTGATATCTCAAGACATCCTGCAAACATGGATTATGATTCACTTGCCACCCCATTTCCTGGTTCAATCTGTGCCCAAAAGTCACTCCTGTTACACTTCTCTTCTAGATCCCTGGAGCTTCTCTTCTAGATCCCTGGAGCTTCTCTTCTAGATCCCCGGAGCTTCACTTCCAGATCCCTGAAGCTTCGCTTCCAGATCCCCGGAGCTTCTCCTCCAGATCCCCGGAGCTTCTGTTCCAGATTCCCGGAGCTTTTCTTCCTGATCCCCAGAGCTTCTCTTCCAGATCCCTGGAGCCTCTCTTCCATATCTCTGGAGCTTCCCTTCCAGGTCTCTGGAGCTTCTCTTCTAGATCACTGGAGCTTCTCTTCTAGATTCCTGGAGCTTCTCTTCCAGATCCCTAAAGCTTCTCTTCCAGATCACAGTCACTCTCTGAATGTCGGTGGACAATATGGCGTCCTATACTCCACCACCTACCACTAACCAATTCTTTATGGAAAGTGTAACGAAACATCCCACACTCCGCTTGAGTGCTTTCCTCATATACCGCTTCCTCCAACCTGAATATAGAAATCAGATATTCCAACCGCTGACAACTACAAACAAGACGATACTCGTGTGATTGCTGAACATGGACTGTTTATTAGAAGCAGAATACAAGTCTTATATAGAGTAGAAGAGGAAGTTCCCCCCTCCTGCTCATATTACTCTAACAATACACCTGTAACCAGAAACATAAATTTACATGAGCTAATTAACCAATCCCTTAAAGCAGCCGATGTGACTCTGTGCCCTCCTGGGCATTGTTGTGATAAATCAGGATGTCACTACAGGTCAGACTTGTTGTCACCGAGCTTCACACAGTAGATGATACATTATCATAAGTATAAACACAGGACACCTTCTCACAATAGCAGGAGCTCCAGCAGGAGTCGGCCCGTCTCCTACATTGTCATATTTCCTTCTGGGACTTTTCCCCCAATGGAGAAATGTGAACCCCCAATTCTTATTTCTGCCTCTATATTTAGCCAATTATCATTTATTCCTACATTCCTCTTATGGACCAACTCAGATGTTTTCTTGTATGTAGGAGGAAACACGGTACAGCAAGTTCCTCTCAATCTGCTCATCCTCCTACATCTACACATGGCTCATCTCTTCCCAGAGCTTCCCTTCTGTGCTCATCTCTCCCCTGAACTCCCCTTCTGTGCTAATCTCTCCCCTGAACTCCCCTTCTGTGCTAATCTCTCCCCTGAACTCCCGTTCTGTGCTCACCTCTCCCCCAATCTCCCCTTCTGTGCTCATCTCTCCCCCAAGCTCCCCTTCTGTGCTCATCTCTCCCCCAAGCTCCCCTTCTGTGCTCACCTCTCCCCCGAGCTCCCCTTCTGTGCTCATCTCTCCCCCGAGCTCCCATTCTGTGCTCACCTCTGCCCCGAGCTCCCCTTCTGTGCTCACCTCTCCCCCGAGCTCCCCTTCTGTGCTCACCTCTCCCCGAGCTCCCCTTCTGTGCTCACCTCTCCCCCGAGCTTCCCTTTTGTGCTCATCTCTCCCCCGAGCTCCCCTTCTGTGCTCGTCTCTCCCCCGAGCTCCCCTTCTGTGCTCATCTCTCCCCCGAGCTCCCCTTCTGTGCTCACCTCCCCCCGAGCTCCCCTTCTGTGCTCACCTCTCCCCGAGCTCCCCTTCTGTGCTCACCTCTCCCCCGAGCTTCCCTTTTGTGCTCACCTCTCCCCCGAGCTCCCCTTCTGTGCTCATCTCTCCCCCGAGCTCCCCTTCTGTGCTCATCTCTCCCTCGAGCTCCCCTTCTGTGCTCATCTCTCCCTCGAGCTCCCCTTCTGTGCTCACCTCTCCCCCGAGCTTCCCTTTTGTGCTCATCTCTCCCCCAAGCTCCCCTTCTGTGCTCGTCTCTTCCCCCAAGCTTCCCTCCTGCACTCCTTTCCACCCCCTCATAATGACACTTTTATTATACAGAGAAAATAGTCCAGGAAATGGATTATTTCCGTTGATGAGTTCGCAAAGTAATCCTTTGTTATCAGCGGGATGAAGACGCTCATCATTTTGTGGTTGGCCTCCTATAACTTGGAGACGGGAAATCCATACCCCTCCCCCATCTGAATCTTTCTTTTATCTATAATTAAATCGCAGCTTCTCTAATTAAAGACAAATGTAAAAGTTCTCACAACTTTGGAAAGTTTACATGGAAAGCAAATCCTGTGAGCTCTGGACTGATGCCAACCCTTTACTGAGGAATGACTGAGACCCCTGAAACCTCCTGAGCCCCCCTGAGACCTCCTGAGACCTGAGACCTCCTGAGACCTCCTGAGCCCCCCTGAGACCTCCTGAGCACCCATGAGACACCCCAAGACCTCCTGAGACCCCCCTGAGACCTCCTGAGCACCCATGAGACACCACAAGACCTCCTGAGCCCCCTGAGACCTCCTGATCCCCCCTGAAAACTCCTGAGACCTCCGGGCCTGGCATCGGGGTCCTCAGGGGTCACACATCAGGGTGCTGATGGGAGATTAAGATATAAGGCAGGAATGTTCCTTAAATGAACTATGATGAGGAACAAGTGCCAGGAATGACTTTTTGTGATCTCAGTGGGGTGACCACACATACTATATGAAGAAGACCCAAGTCTGAGCTTCCACAATGGAGGATTCCGCTCCTTTCCAAGCTGATTAGTGAAAAGACACATTGAAGAGGGATGAGGATGATCCTCTAAGAAAGCCGCATCAAATTTTCATAGCAGAGCCTCGTTCTGCCAATCTCCGGCTTTGTCAGATGAATAGAGCGGGTGAGGGGTGAAGAGCCACAAGGACAAAGTAATGTCACTCCCACCGAAGTGAGACGACTTGCGGCTGCACTATTGATGTGTATGACGGAATCCTGCGATATCAGCCTGTGAAGGCCTCAGCTCCCTCCTCCAGACCCAACCAAAGGGGGCTCCTGATGTGCCCCGGGAGGCCATTATGTGGTGTGTGGGATTGTTGGGTCAGGGCTTTTTTTCCACAGACAATATGTGCAGGTACTCCCCCCCCCCCCGAGCCACTCCTTGTCTCCGCCTCCTGTAACGGCTACCCACTGGTGAGAGGGTCTCAGCCGTTGGAGACGTCCTTTTCCCTGGCAAGCTGCGATATGCAGGTACCGCCGGTATATCCCATCGAACGCCTTTTCAAGAAACGAGACGGGCTACGTTTGCAGAGTCAAGCAGGACTGACTTTTAATGCCACATTTTACCTCCTTATATCTGGTTACAACCTGTACAGAAACAAATGACACTCCCCCCCACCCAGGGGGGGCTTCAATACACATACTTTGAAATAATGACATTCCCTTGAGCCAATTAGTCGCTAGACGTTTTGGCTCCTACTTAGCTTGATCAGACAATAGAATTCAATTAACCTTTAAAACAATTATCACTCACACATAATCCCCATCAGCATACACCTCACAGGGGGCTGTTACCTACACAAAAGAGAGTTCATTAGCTATGCAAAGGGTACATTAGCATTCAGCAGTAAAAGAGACCCTTGTCCAATTAACCCTTTGAGCTCAGAATACAATGTGGTACATCCAATTGTGACAAGCCATGCAGTTCCTTGTAGTCCTCCCTGCATGAAGATTATCGATGTCCCGGCAGCATGCATAGGTCCGTTACACTACTCCCCTTTTGTGGAACACTCCGGCAGACCCGGATTGATCCTTTTCGGATCAACTTGGGGATGTCCGGTCTGCTGTTAGGGTAAAAGTTCCGTTTGCCTGGACAGTCCGTCGGCCTTCCCATTGGCTTACCAGGTCGGTAGCTGATGGTGAAGGTGAATAATGGAATTCAGTTCTGGAACAGTCACTTGCTTTGCTCTCTCAATGGCTCCCAAAACCTGTTGCTGATGCTCTTGGGACAGATACGGCACCACCTGGATGCAAATCCCATTTAATCTTTTGACAATTTCCGCCTGTTTGTGCATTTCAATGTTCAAGCCACGGGACATCTCATAATACATGACATAGTGTCGTTGCATCTCTGATTTCTCACTGGCCAACTTGTCACATTCCCATTTTAGACTGTGATATTGTGCCGGATCTACAGTACATGTCGGGGAAGGTAGTCTTACCCGGTTCTCAGCAGCAAGCGGGTTGATTCCAGCAACGCGGGTGGTCACGGGACAAGCAGCAGCAGGTGTAGGTAAATAAGCCGAAGTCAGAGGGCCAAGGTCGTTGCCCAGCACCACCTCGGCAGGTAGGTTGTCCATGATACCAACTGTGGTCTTTCCTGACCCGGCTCCCCAGTCTAAGTGCACCCGGGCGGTGGGTACGCGAAATACAGCACCCCCTGCGACCCGGACGGCAACTGTGCGAGTGGACACGTTCTCTGGCTTTACCAGATGTTTTTTAATTAGAGTGATAGTAGTCCCGGAATCTCTTAGGCCTTGTGCTACTTGTCCATTCACTCGTACCTCCTGACGGTGATGCTGACGATTATCCGGAGAGGCCGCTTGTATTGGGTCTGCCTCATACCAAATTCCCAGACATTCCTCAGGGCCCCCCTCGGTCTCCAGGCAGTGGGCCGCAGAGGGACGTGATGAAGTGACCTCTGTGTTGGGTGTAACGGACATATGCATGCTGCCGGGACAGTTATAGTCTTCATGCAGGGAGGACTACAAGGAACTGCATGGCTTGTCACAATTGGAGGTACCACATTGTATTCTGAGCTCAAAGGGTTAATTGGACAAGTCTCTTTCATTGCTGAATGCTAATGTTCCCTTCGCATAGCTAATGAACTCTCTTTTGTGTAGGTAACAGCTCCCCTGTGAGGTGTATGCTGATGGGGATTATGTGTGAGTGATAATTGTTTTAAAGGTTAATTGAATTCTATTGAGAAAGGAATGTGCCTGGCCAGAAAATGTTAAGTGGTTTGCGGCCCCGAAGCGTCTAGAGACTGGTCAAGTGATTAATTCAAGGAGATGTCATTGTTTCAGGGGGTCTGTGTTGAAGCCCCATACTGGGTGAAGGGGGGGGCGGAAACTGTCATTGTTCTTGTAACAGTTGTAAGCAGATATAAGCAGGTGAAATATGCCAAATAAAGTCAGTCTGCTTGACCCTTCAAACGTAGCACGTCTCGTTTCTTGGAAGGGCGTTCGATGGGATATACCGGCGGTACTTGCATATCGCAGCTTGCCAGGGAAAAGGACGTCTCCAACGGCTGAGACCCTCACACCAGTGGGAAGCCGTTACATTGTGCGTCTCCAATTGTTATTTGTAGCTCTCAAAGGGCAATAACGAGCAATATGTCCCGTGTCGCTGCAGTGATGTCACTTCACCCTAGGCGAATCCCGGGGGTAGTTGCTAGGCCCCTGAGGACGTGGTGGGACTGGAGCCCGAAACTCTGGGCGTGGGGTGACGGTTGGAGTACGCGGTTCTACCTTCTGAGCCAGCCGCATAGTACCCTGGCTTACTTTCCTTGTCTCCGCGTACTCATCTGCTAGCCGAGCCGCCTCGTTTAAGTTAGCGGGACGGCGATCTCGTACCCAGTCTTGTATGTCTGCGGCCAGGTCTTGGAAGAAATGTTCCATTAGGAACAGCTGTAATACTTCCTCCCCGGTGTTGGCCTTGCACCCTTGGACCCAAAGGGATGCCACCCTTTGTAACTGGTTGGCCCATTCCATGTGGGAGTCCACAGCCATCTTCTTGGACTCCCGGAAGCGCCGGCGGTAGGCTTCTGGCGTTACGGCGTATCGTGTTAGCAGCGCCTTTTTAACTTGCTGGTATTGTAAAATATCCTCTGGAGCGAGAGCCCGAAAGGCTTCATTGGCTTTGCCCGACAATTTCCCCGACAAAATAGTGACCCATTGGTCTGGTGGTACCTGGTGTAGTGAGCACTGCCTCTCAAAGTCCGCCAAATATCCATCGATTTCCTCCTCACTTTCTACAAAAGCTTTAAATGCAGTGAACGGTATTTTCTTTCCTGTAGCAGCAGGTGGGGGGGTAGGAACTGCAGGTGTAATGGGCTGTCTCGCTCTTACCAGTTCCAGTTCTTGTCCCCTCTTCGTTTGTATCTCTTCCCTTGCTTCCCGGAACAGCTGGTTGATTAGTTCCACGGACGTTTCTGGATACAAGGATAATCTCCGCTGTACAATCCCAGTAATTACATCTTCTTCGCTGACCGGTGCAAGGGGCTCCGTTCCTTCCATGGATCCATCCATTTCGTCTAGCTCCAGCAGGTCAGCTATCAGCTCCCTCCGTGGTCTGTTGCTGGCGCTCCTACCACGACTCTCTAATAAATCTTTTAGTGTGGATCTTTTCAGCCTGACGTACTGCGACTCCATTCAGCACTTTCTCTTTGGATAAAAGGACCATCCCACCGCTGCCAACCAATGTAACGGCTACCCATGTAGTGTGAGGGTCTGAGCCGTTGGAGACGTCCTTTTCCCTGGCAAGCTGCGATATGCAGGTACCGCCGGTATATCCCATCGAACTCCCTTTCAAGAAACGAGACGGGCTACGTTTGCAGAGTCAAGCAGGACTGAACTTTAATGCCACATTTTTCCTCCTTATATCTGGTTACAAACTGTACAGAAACAATTGACACTCCCCCCCCCCCCACACCCAGGGGGGGCTTCAATACACATACTTTGAAATAATGACATTCCCTTGAGCCAATCAGTCGCTAGCCGTTTTGGCTCCTAAACTTAGCTTGATCAGACAATAGAATTCAATTAACCTTTAAAACAATTATCACTCACACATAATCCCCATCAGCATACACCTCACAGGGGGCTGTTACCTACACAAAAGAGAGTTCATTAGCTATGCAAAGGGTACATTAGCATTCAGCAGTGAAAGAGACTTGTCCAATTAACCCTTTGAGCTCAGAATACAATGTGGTACATCCAAATGTGACAAGCCATGCAGTTCCTTGTAGTCCTTCCTGCATGAAGATTATCGATGTCCCGGCAGCATGCATAGGTCCGTTACACCTCCTACCCACCATCCCTTGCTTTGATCCCGTACCCACCTCCCAGTTCTGCCCCTTTCAGAAAATACAGAAGCAAGTATCATTTTATGGTGAAGTAGCTCGTATGGAATTGGTTAGTGATAGCAAGAAAAGCAGTAAAATATATCCCCTGCAGCCAGCAACAGTAGTTCCCATAACCACAATTGATCCCCCTTCCCCCATCAACAATAGATCCTCCAGCAACAGACCCCTCACAACACAAAATCCTCCCCCAGCTACAATAGATCCAGTCTAGCAGCAATAGACCCTCCAGCAGCCACCAGCAATAGACTCCTCCCTCAACAGTAGATGGTTCCCAGCAACAATAGTTCTGGATCCTTCCAGTAACAATAGATCCTACAGCAACCAGAATCAATAGACCCTCTAGCACACCCCAGTACCCATTGCCAATACATACATTTAATCCTAGAGGTGCCGGCACTGCTTTCTACCGCATTCCTGCTGAATAAAAACCTGATTGGGTCACTTGTGAAATTTTCCACCATCTTCACAAAGGGAGAAGATTTCTAGCGATTGGAGTGATTGGAGAAGGTGTGTGCCCCTCTGGTTGGGCTCATCAGTGAAGGTGTCAGGATAACACAATGACTTTTATTCTCTCTGTATTTCTGCGTCGGATGTTCTGTGAGCCGTTTCCTCACTCGCTGCCGTCAGTTCCTTCGATGTGATTGTCAGAGAATACATCAGATCTATCTCAGTGATCACCTTGTGGAATTCGGCAGTTAGTGGAATTACAGGAGAAGCAGAACTGACAAGTCTAATTTCCAGTCTCTGAATAATCAGATCCATTACATTCCACCAATATATGTGTAGTGCTGCCCCCCGGAGGAGCCATGGTAGATGTACACAGGCAGCCAGGCACACAGCAGCATCTCATCTACTCAATGAACAGTCCCGGGGGGGGGGGCGTTCTGAAGGGGACAATGGGGGGGACAATGGGGGATGGGAACCTCCAAACTGCTCGATGCACAAACTGCAGAGGACTCTTCCCTGTCTCTAGTCAGCCGCAATGCAGTCATTCTCCCCCAGCTGAGGATCGGGGGGGGGGGATTGCTGGACACATGGAGCAGTAAAAGGCTAAAGTAGTTTAGATTCCTTCAGCTGGAGACCACAAGACCCGGCACACTGGAGTCCGGCTTCATTCACAGGTCCGGGCAGTGATCAGTCCAGAGATGGAACCTCCAGCAGAGACGTCTGGGGGGGGGACAAGCAGTCCTCCCTACCTTGTGTAAGCAGATCCATCCCCATGTGTGTGTGGGGGGGGGTGAGAGGGGGGGCATTTTTATTCACAGGCTCTACACTTTTTAACAGCCACCTAGCTCTAGCTCCATTTGGGCACATCCCCCCCCCCACTGATTGGCTACGTCCTGCTGAATATTCAGACTGGACATTTGAATCCTCACATCCTAAGTTCTAGAAACTTCCTCTAGAGGCAGGAGAAGCAATCAAATGACCGGCCTGTGAAGCTCCGAGCAGACCGAAGCAAACAATCGCTGCTCCTGTGATTACAGCAGAAGACAATAACGACATTGATCAAGCAGCCCAGCTAGGAGGGTGCTACATGTGGACTCAGAATAGATAACACATATGTACGAGTTGTTGGTGCTGCACCCCGATTCGTAGAATTGAATGGAAGATCCCTCAAGGGGCGAGATTGTATTAGTAACAATTTATTTCTATAAAAATGTTGTATTTATTTAATGTATCACAATATCAAAAAAGTACGTAGGCCTAGTGTGACGAGACCCTTTGATCGCTCGGTTCTGCTCTCCCGACACTCCTCTGCTTCTATTGGATCAGATTGCCGATTGCAACGTCTGATGGTCCAGTCATCCAAGGTTCCGGGATCCGAACTACAGCTATGTGCTGTTCGAACCCATTAAGAACACACACCAGGCAGGCTGTATGTAAGTTCAAACAGGACACACTTTAATGGCAGCATTCTGCTGGTTATATACAGTTTACAAGCTAATCATCAATCAAAGAACAATGAAGCAATCAGAATAATTAACATGAGCCAATTATCTATCATTTAGCCTGACGAGGTGGCTGGGCGTCTCGTCTGCAATTCCCCACACATACAATGAACTTTAATCACATTCTAAAAGTCATTTAGTGGAGGTAATTATCTCCCAGAGACGTCCCGTCTCTGACAACAGCTATTCACCTGCAGAACACAATAACAAGGTATTTCACAAGCCGGCTCCACTTAGCATTTCAATAGTCTGAGCTAAGCATTGAAGGGTCATTGTCCTATTGACCTAGTCAGGACAAAATAACCCACTTGTAATGTGTCCAGTATCTTCTGCAATGAACTGTCAGTAATGTCCCATCTTCTGAAATACATGAATTAGAATTTCAAGTAGAAACACTCCAGCACTCCAAGGTCTATGACACCTAGATACACAGGAGTCGTGAAAAGCAATTCTGGCCGTGACATAAAAATCAGGAAAAATACACGTGAACTCAAATTGTAAAAGCAACGAACTTGTGAAATGTATTTATTGGCAGTATAATCTAAAAATGATCTTCTTTTTCACTTAGAATAAATTTCCCTGAAGAAGACCATTGACCAAACTGTTCGAAACGCGTAGGGGTATCATGTGAAATTGTTTTTACAATTTTTAGTTCACGTGTATTTTTCCTGATTTTTATGTCACGGCCAGAATTGCTTTTTACGACTCCTGTGTATCTAGGCCTACGTACTTCTTTGATATTGTGATACATTAAATAAATACAACATTTTCATAGAAACGAATTGTTAGGCCCCATACTCACGACCAAACATGTCTGCTGAAACTGGTTCGGTCGTGTGTGGGCGCGAGCGGGCCAAATTCCAGCAAACATTTGCCCGCCGGGCCTTTTCCCAGCAGACAAATATTCCTGGACGTGTTTTAAAACCGTCCGCTGGAATCCTGCCCGCTCGGACATGTACGGTCGTCAGTACAGACCTACCGTACATGTCCAGGCGCCCGCCGTCCCTCGCATGCGTCGAATGACTTCGACGCATGCGTGGAAGCATTTTAAAGGCGGGCCGCCCACGTCGCTGCGTCATTGTCGCGGCGACACCGCGTCGTCGACGCGGCGACACCGCGGACACGCCCCGCGTATTGTTTACGCGCGGACTTCTGTACGATGGTGTGTACAACCATCGTACAGAAGCCCTCTGGCAGACATGTATGGTGAAAACAGTCCGACGGACCGCTTTCACCATACATGTTTGTTCGTGTGTACCCGGCCTTACTTGTTTCTAATCTCGCTGCTACATGTGGATTCGGCCTGGACTGAGGGATGGACAGAAATGGCCCCCCGATGTACTAATCCTTATATAGGGTACCAATTAGATGAAAACCGGCCAATCGGAATTCTCTTTCTTGGCTACATAAAGAAGGGAAATTCGCAGCAAGTACATCATATACAACAAAGTATCTATTACCTGCCTTAAAAGTCCAAGGGGGTGGGGGGGGGCGGATGCACTTGCTGCATGTTTCCTTTCTTTATGCTTCAAAGGAGTTGTAAAGGAAAATGTTTTTTCACCTTAATGCAATCTATGCATTAAGGTGAAAAAACATCTGATGATGCCGCCCCCCCCCCCCCCCGAGCCCCCGTTTTACTTACCTGACCCCTCGAAAGTCCCGCGCTCGGTCCCGAGATCCTCTTCGCCGCTCAGCCTGGCCGCTGATTGGCTAGAGCGGATGGATTGAGAGCAGCGCAGCCATTGGCTGGCGCTGCTGTCAATCACATCCAGTGACGCGGTGCGCCCAGGGGCGGGGACGAGTGATACAGTGAGCGGCTATGGCTGCTCGCTGTATCACGGGAGCGTGCCCGCAAGGACTCATCACCATGCGAGCTCTCATGACTGTGGTCAGTACTTGCGGGCAGGGATGGACTGGCCATTGGGACTACAGGGAGTTTCCCGGTGGGCCGATGGCTCAGTGGGCCGGCTTCAGTGACAAGGGACTGCCGCCCCCCTCCACTCCTCTGTCTCTCCCTCCCTGCAGCGCTCACCTGGGGGGGAACAAAGAAGCAAGGAGAGGAGCAGGGGGGACGACAGAGGAGCATGGGGGGAGGGGACAGACAGCTGATTCAACAGCTATGGCCTGGGAGTTTCTCACTTCTGCCTAATCTTGTCCCATAAGAGGGGCACCAAACTGATTCTTTGCCCCGGGTGAATTAATGTCTAGCTTCCCCACTGGTACTGCTTACCAGTACCAGCCGTTCTACTGTAATAAAGTAGAACGGCTAGTGGCTAGTGAAGGGGGAGAGGGGGCTTGGGTTGCCAGGGGGGTGCCATGGGAGAGACATGTCAAAGTGGGCCAGTCTGAATGAAGTCCAGGGCCAAATTTCTGTCCCAGTCCAGCCCTGCTTGCGGGGAGAACCAGAGACAAGAGCCGAGGGACCCCAGAAGAGGAGGATCGGGGCCACTCTGTGCAAAACGAACTGCATAGTAGAGGTAAGTATCACATGTTTGTTATTTAAAATGAAAAAAATGTAATTTACTAACCCTTTAAGGATGTTGGCAGTTCCACAAATACAATTCCCACAAACAATGTCTCTCTCTCTCTCTTTTATTGGCTACATATGTAAAAGCACACTACAGTAGATGCTAACGCGTTTTGGCTTTTGTAGCCATAGAAAAGCAAATTCAGCAATAAAGAGATCCAACGCACAATTCAATCTCGGAGTTCCAGGTCCTTCCCAACTCCTCCCCAAACAGAAAGAGGAAAACCTTCCATATCAACCCCAGAGAACGGAGGACCAGATCCCTGGAGGGCCCGGAGCATGAAATCATCACCACTATCATCATCATTGTCACCACCACCACCCCCACCATTGTCACCACCCCCACCATTGTCACCACCCCCACCATTGTTATCACCACCAGCATTGTCATCATCATCAGCATTGTCATCATCATCACTATCTTCATCATTGTCACCACCACCCCCATCATTTTCACCACCCCCACCATTGTCACCATCATCATCATTGTCATTGTCACTATCATCATCATTGTCACCTTTACCACCACCAGCATTGTCATCATTATCACCATCATCATCACTACCATTGTCGCCACCACTACTGTCACCATCATAATCACCACCACCCCCACCATTGTCACCACCCCCACCATTGTCACCACCATTGTCACCATCATCCTCATGCTTTCAGTCCTCAATGTGTATT
Source organism: Rana temporaria (assembly GCF_905171775.1). Classification (NCBI taxonomy): domain Eukaryota; kingdom Metazoa; phylum Chordata; class Amphibia; order Anura; family Ranidae; genus Rana; species Rana temporaria. The sequence goes on along the minus strand of NC_053494.1, from coordinate 224,286,149 downwards.
TCCAGTCGTGTTTTCTCGTGGAATGTGGAAATCTTCCTTGCTGTCTGTGTCTCTACTAAGGAAATTGTTCTTCACTTCCTGTGCCAGTGACAACAATACCAACAAGAGAGGAAATGAGGACAAATCTCCCCAACAAGCACATAAGCCAAGGAAGGCCAACTCTGCCATTGGATGTTTATTGTCTTTGTCTCTGGGGGAAACAGGAAGTGAGAGGAAATCATCCCAGTGGTGGTGCAGAACCTGGAAGGGATATGTTCACCTTTACCTCCGCCTCTTAGATGTGGATGGAGCTACACTTTAAAATGCCCCCCGCCCCGGACCCCCACACTGGATAATGTCTGGAAACCCTGATTGTGACATGAGCCAAGATCTGCTATGGAGATGTCACCTCCCTATACCGTGTCCCCCTCTGGCTGGCTGAATTCACACATGAAGAGAAATCTGAGAAGTGGCGGCACACAGCAGATGTGCGGATGAATTATAGATGAGAGGAAAGGAAATGATTTCTTCTAGAAGATCACCTGGTGACAGCGAGGATTCCCGACAGACCGATCGTTCCCTGAGGATGGATGGGACAGAACACACTGTACAATCTCTCAGACACATTGAGGCCAACAGATGAATCCCTTTACAAGGATTTTGTCGTTTTATTGCTGAGGTAGAGAAGGGGTCAGGACCCGGGTCTGAACCTGCGACCTCTGCTGTGTGTCAGAGACCATGAATCAGGAAAATCGCACTTGTTTAATAATAATAATAATAATAAAAAGATAAACAGAGTCAAAACATAGCCAGAGTTCAGGAACCGGATAATCAGCCGAGCCAAAGTCAGAGAGCCAGAGATAAACGCAGTAGAACTGCAAGCAGGATCAGGAGCCAGAAGGAACGTCAGCCAAGCAAGTCTTCAACATTAACGCAGGAGAAAGTCTCTGTGATGTTGCCCAAGCCGAAGGCAGAGAGAAACTGAGCTGGAAGGCTTAAAGGCGGCCATACACAGTTCGAATTTCGAAAGAATTTTCTTTCAAAAATCGTATAAAAGAATTTTCGTACGAATTTCACACCGTTAGTGGGGCGGCAGCAACAGCCGATTTTCGTGCGGCAATCAAATTTGAGAAATCCGACACGTTGGATTTCTTTTTGAAAAACAAACGATTTTCTGATCAATGATGGGAGAATCGTAATAGAAAAAAAAACGCGCATGTGCAAGAAAAGAATATTCCCGGAGAGAAACGAATATCCCGGCAACATAAATATTTTGTCGGCCGAATTTCGAAAATCAAAGGTGGCGTCATCGGATCGCAAAAAAAACGAACTTTCTGATTTTGAAAAGAAAATACGTTCGAAATCCGACCGTGTGTCGCCTGCTTAAAGCGGAAGTAAACCCATCCATAAAACACGGCATGTGCCGGAAATGTAACACTCCCATTGGTTGTGCTGTCAACCAAACTAGCAAACCATCCAATGGCTGGTGTCATAACTGATCACATGTGCAACATCATGGAAGTTGTAGATTAAACATAGACCAAGATGGCAGCTTCCTTGGCTGGAAACGATAGGAGGGTTTACTTCCACTTTAAGTAGGCAGGACTGACGAGCCGGATCATCACCAGGAGGAGAGCCATTGTGGAGAGATAGGAGGCGGCAATCAGCCGACAGCTGAGCGGCTCAGAGAAGAAAGGGCTCCTGCCCTGATCCTGTGTCTGGCAATGTCTCTTCTTGTTAAAGCGGAGGTTCACCCAAAAAACAAGTATCTAACATTACATTCATTATACCTCACACAGTATGCCGTTTTTTTTGGGGGGGGTGAACATACGGTATTATCGGTATTTTCCTCCCGGCTTCCGGGTACTCGCTCCCGCGGGACTGGGCGTTCTTGTGCAGTGCCGCAATGTCATCTGGGACTTCACCCATATGAATGACGTGCCTGAGAAAAACAGCAGATAAGGCGCGTCATGACTTTCTGAAAGTAGCCGAACTGCGAGTCGGTGCGGCGCCTGCGCACCGACTAGGAGCCGTGTAGAGCTGACTGCGCAGGCGCCGTATAGAGCTTTAAGCCACCTGCCATACTGGACAGCTTCCTGGACAATCCCTCAAATAATCTTGCCTTGAACCTTGTATCTGGTGAACGTTGAACCCTTTGCTCCTCCCATGAACTTCCTATTTTAGCCATGTCTTTGCACTTCCTGTTTGCCAGATTATTGTGCTCTATCCAGCTAATACCTCCACTGCCTCTCGGGACCAATCCTCTGGCCTGTTCCTCAGCTAGGCTTCTGCTTGTTACATATCTGCTTCATCTGCTACCTGCCCCTGGCGTGCTCTCTCCCACCCTGCTGGGGTAATCTTGGAGGCCGCAACCTGGCACCAGCACCCAGTGCCACTCATCCCCACCATCAGGAGCTCTGGTGAACACCAGCTGGTGCTTAGACCCCGCCCCTTTGGGTGTGTCATCTGCTAGTGGATCATCCAGCTGACTACTCGTGAATCTCTCAACTGCTACATCCACTGGCCCCCAAGCCTGGACCATAACAGGAGGTGAGGGAATAGGACCACTGAACCCCCATCAGAATCTCCTCCAAAGGACTTGTTACCCCCCCCCCCGATGATGGGAATGGTGAGGAGTCTGAGAGGACTTGTCACCCCCCGATGATGGGAATGGTGAGGAGTCTGAGAGGACTTGTCACCCCCCAATGATGGGAATGGTGAGGAGTCTGAGAGGACTGGTTACCCCCCCAGATGATGGGAATGGTGAGGAGTCTGAGAGGACTTGTCACCCCCCAATGATGGGAATGGTGAGGAGTCTGAGAGGACTTGTTCCCCCCCCCCCCCAGATGATAGGAACGGTGAGGAGTCTGAGAGGACTTGTTACCCCCCCAGATGATAGGAATGGTGAGGAGTCTGAGAGGACTTGTTACCCCCCCCCCAGATGATAGGAACGGTGAGGAGTCTGAGAGGACTTGTTACCCCCCAGATGATAGGAATGGTGAGGAGTCTGAGAGGACTTGTTACCCCCAGATAATGGGAATGGTGAGGAGTCTGAGAGGACTGGTTACCCCCCCCCCCCAGATGATGGGAATGGTGAGGAGTCTGAGAGGACTTGTTACCCCCCCCCCGATGATGGGAATGGCGAGGAGTCTGAGAGGACTTGTTACCCCCCCAGATGATGGGAATGGTGAGGAGTCTGAGAGGACATGTTACCCCCCCTCAGATGATGGGAATGGTGAGGAGTCTGAGAGGACATGTTACCCCCCCAGATGATGGGAATGGTGAGGAGTCTGAGAGGACTTGTTACCCCCCCAGATGATGGGAATGGTGAGGAGTCTGAGAGGACTTGTTACCACCCAGATGATGGGAATGGTGAGGAGTCTGAGAGGACTTGTTACCCCCCCTCCCCCAGATGATGGGAATGGTGAGGAGTCTGAGAGGACTTGTTACCCCCCCAGATGATGGGAATGGTGAGGAGTCTGAGAGGACTTGTTACCCCCCCTCCCCCAGATGATGGGAATGGTGAGGAGTCTGAGAGGACTTGTTACCCCCCCTCCCCCAGATGATGGGAGAGGCCTGATATAAATTCTTCATTCATCTGAGAGCCGTACGGGACCCAAAATGCACCCACCTGACATGACTGCTGTATGATTAGTTCTGAGGAGCCTTTTACATGCTGGCTATTAAATGACCACCAGGGTGAGCACTGATTGGCTCGGGACAATTACTCTGAACCTCACTCTCTTTTCAGTAACTGAGATAAAATATCAGCCGGGTGAGAGCACAGAGGTCTGCTTCCATGTATGACACTAATTCTCAGCCCCCATTAAACCCTGATACAGCTGCACTCAGACTGGGAGAGGGAGGGTCAGCCAATTAGGTGTCCTCATTTCTTATAGAAGGAGACAACAGAGAGGCGACCTCATCAATCTATCGCTGCTCTTTCACTGTCCTGTCACAGGATGTAGACGGGGAGTGTCATGCCTCCAGTAAGGTTTTCTTATGTTCCTTGTTAATTGTTGAATATGCTAATTGTATGTAAAGTCAATTGTAATATCGCCATCTAGTGGCTCTTTCACATACATGTAGCCAGATTCAGGTAGAGTTATGATGGCGTATCAGTAGATATGCTGTCGTAACTCTGAATCTGCGCCGTCGTACATTTAAGCGTATTCTCAAATAGAGATACACTTAAATGTAGCTAAGATACGACCGCCGGCGCCGTCGTATCTTAGCTGTCTGTTTATGCTCCAAATACGGAAAGGTTTCTTCACAGTAAGAGGAGTGAAAATGTGGAACAGACTCCCTCCAGAGGTGGATCTGGCCAGCTCAGTAGATTGCTATAAGAAAGGCCTGGATACTTTCCTAAATGTACATAAAATAACTGAGTACTGACATTTATAGGTAAAGTTGATCCGGGGTAAATCCGATTGCCTCTCGGGGGATCAGGAGGGAATTTTTTCCCCTGGTGTAGCAAATTGGATCTCATGCTCTGCTGGGGTTTTTCCTTCCTCTGGATCACCTGTGGGAATGGAGTTGGGTGTATAGGATTGTACTGTGTTTTTTATTTTTATTTTTTTTATTTTTTGTGGTTGAACTGGATGGACTTGTGTCTTTTTTCAACCTGACTAACTATGTAACTATGTAACTATGCTGGCCGCTAGGGGCGTGTACGCTGATTTACGCCTAGAATGCGTAAATCAGCGAGATACGCCTATTCACGAACATACGCTTGCCTGTGCAGTAAAGATACGCCGTTTACGTAAGGGGTTTTCAGGCGTAAAGATAAACCACCTAAAAGATGGCGCAGCCAATGTTAAGTATGGACGTCGGAACCGCGTAAAATTTTGAAATTTTTACGTTGTTTGCGTAAGTCGTCCGTGAATGGGGCTGGGCGTAATTTACGTTCACCTCGAAACCAATGAGTCTTTGCTGCGTAATTTGGAGCATGAGCACTAGGATACGTCCACGGATGACGCATGCGCCGTTCGTTCAAAACGTCATTTACGTCGGGTCACGATTCATTAGCATAAAACACGCCCACCTCTTCACAATTTGAATTAGGCGCGCTTACGCCGGCACTTTTACCCTACGCCGCCGTAACTTAGGATGCAAGTGCTTTGTGAATACTGCACTTGCCTCTCTAACTTACGGCGGCGCAGCGTATATGAGATGCGCTATGCCCGCCTACATCTACGTGAATCCAGCTATTAGTATCTGTGAATCATTTACTGAAGGTAGGTAGCGAGTTTCCTCACAGGAATCGATGGAAAGTCCGATAATTCCAGTGTCACTGCTAGTGTATGCAGTACCGCATGTGGTCAGAGGTGGGGGGGCGCCAGAGATACTCAGAAGCACTCGGAGACACTCAGGAATGGAGTGTTTCCGAATGTCTCCGAGCAGCTCTAAGTGGCTCAGAGTGTCACTGGCGCCCCCGCACCTCTGGCCACATTCGGTACTGCACACCCCAGAGGCTTGAATCCTGCTTGTACTGCGAGATGCTCATAAAGCGCGTCAGTCGCAATCAGAGGTATTACAGTATAATAATAATCGTGTGTGACTGGGGGGGGGGCATTAGAGTGTAAGCTCCTGTGGGTCAGTGCTCTTTGTACAGCGCTGTGGTATATGTCAGAGACGGTGATATTGTGAGGCTGTGACAGGTTTGGTGGGAATTGGAAGGCGTGTCCGATGTAACGAATCGCCGGCGTCTCTCCGGCTGGATAGAAGATTGGAGGTTGCGGAGAAATCAATAAATTGCATCATTTCAGTTGTGAAGTGTTTCGGCTTGAGATCTGCTGAGAGTGAAACAAGCGCCGGTAATAACATCACGCCGACTGACCGCTCTGATTGCCCCATCAGGCCGCGTCTCTCCATTTTCCAATTCCAGGTCACAGCCGGCGGCACGCGGGAGGTCTTCTCTCTTCTCTCAGGTTTATTTTCCTGCTATCTCAGGCAAAGTCGAATGATTTCACTGTTGTCTGTCTGTCGGTGGGGAGTCACATCTGTACAATCGTTCTTCTGACTCTTCATTCCAGAATCTTCACATGAATGGGACAGATCTGACTTTACATAGAACATCCTTTTCTATAGAGGTGGCCCAAAGTGTCGCCGCGGATGGTTCACAAATTTCACGTCTTTTCGCATTTCATAAATCTGGAGAGATGAAGGCCCTGATTCACAAAGCACTTACGCCAATGTATAACAAGTTACGCCAACGTAAGTGCAAATGTTCACGCCGGCGTATCTGTGCGCCAGACCCACAAACAGAGATGCACCTAAAACCAGGCTACACCCCGCCGACGTAGATTGCTCACGCCGGCGTAGGGTGGGCGCACATTTAGGCTGGGCGCATGGTGCCGCTCCCTTTGATTAGCCATTCAAATATGTAAATGAGGGAAATACGGCGATTCAGGAACCTGCGTGTGGCCGGCGCATGCTACGCGAGATGCGTGTAAGTTTTACGTCCAGCGTAAAGTTATTCCCCATAAAGGAGGTGCAACCCGGCAACAGACATGCTCAGGTCTGCACCAGGGAACACAAGCCGGCGTATTGTGCGTTGGACGTGTTTCTGGCTGGGCGTAGATTATGTTTACGGCGTACGCAGTGATCCGGCGTAGCTTAGGCAGTTTTGCCGGCGTAGTTGTGAGCAGGCGCATGGGAGTGAGTCCACGTCACGGCGCATGCGCAGATCGTGATACGTACCTGTCTTGCACTCGGCCCATCATTTGCATGGGGTCACGCCTCATTTGCATGGGCTCACGCCCACTTCCACCTACGCCGATGTGCGCCTTCGAAACCCACGCCACGCTGGCGCAGCGTTGGGAGCACTGGCTTGCTGAATGCAATGCTTGCCCCTCTGCGCTGCATTGGCGTAGCGTACAGTGTGTGCTCTACGGCGGCGTAATGTGCGCCTTGCTCTCTGTGAATCCGGGCCGAAGTCTGTACGGTGTGAGATGGAAAGAAATTTCCTTCCAGATGTGGAGCTCTAAAACCTTCAATACGTTGAGAAGTCTTCTCTGCGATGGTGAAACACGGCATGTGGAGGCCACTGGTGATCGGCAGCAGATGGTTGGATGGATCCTGGAATTGGCTCCCATTACTTTTTACTCTTTGGGTTCCAAGGTTTATAGAGAATCGTTTCGTTTGGAGATTTCAGGCTGTAAATATGAATCTCAGGAAGACTCAGTGAGGGACGAATTCTGCAGCTTCCTCCTCTTCATTAAAGCTCCATCTGGCCTCGTTTCCAGGGGACAAACCTCCCTTCTTCCACTGATAGATCAGATTCCCAAGAAATGAAGTAAGAAAACTCTTTCTGGATTTTATATCTGGCAGACATTGTAAGGAAACGTCCCCCACACTCCGCTTGAGTGCTTTCCTCATATACCGCTTCCTCCAGTCTGAATATAGAAATCAGATATTCCAACCGCTGACAAGCACAAAACAAGACGATACTCGTGTGATTGCTGAACATGGACTGTTTATTAGAAGCAGAATACAAGTCTTATATACAGATGAAGAGGAGGTTCCCCCCTCCTGCTCATATTACTCTAACAATACATCTGTAACCAGAAACATCAATTAACATGAGCTAATTAACTAATGCCTTAAAGCAGCCGATGTGACTCCGTACCCCTCCTGGGCATTGTCATGATAAATCAGGATGTCACTACAGGTCAGACTTGTTGTCACCAATCTTCACACAGTAGATGATACATTATCATAAGTATAAACACAGGACACCTTCTCACAATAGCAGGAGCTCCAGCAGGAGTCGGCCCGTCTCCTACATTGTACAGAGGCCAATGTGATCGTCTCTCTCACCTAACATGTGGAGTTCAGAATCAAACAAACCAAGAATAGTCTTTGCATCTATCCTGGGAGATATTGTGGAGAAATATTACTGTCCCATTCTAAGGAATCCAAGACATTTTCTCAGTCCCCCTCCCTGGGCCAGGATGGACATAAGAGGTGCATGGGGAGCTTACAAGGGTATCCCATACTTTCGAAGGGATTCTGGGTTCCACGGGCCCTCCCGTCACAAGGGCCCCCCGTCACTGGGTGGAGATCTGTAGTCCTTGGCTGACCTCCTGGGTATTTCTCTTCATTCAATGTCTGCTCTGCTCCCCAATGATTGGAGACTTTCCTTCCACTATCTCCTCCCCTTATGAGTGAAGATCGTTCCTAATGATTGTAATTTCATTTCGGTTGAAGCTGAGAATTGTGTCATTAAAATGAGTTCCAACCAAACAATGTGTCTTCTATTTATTTTATGTGCTAGTAGGCCGGTGTGGTGGAAGGCCCTCTGTGGAAGCACCCCTCCCCCCTTGAGTCGTGGCTCCCAGTGCTGTAGGCAGGCGAAGCTCCAGCACATTTTCTGTGTTCGGTGAATCTTTTCAGGTATTTGTGGAATATAACACACCAGAGATGGGAGCGAGGTTCTTGCCAGATACAGAATTGTACAATTAGGATCACGTAGCTCCTTGTGTTGCCCGTTCCCGTCCAAGTGGCAGAATGGTATCGAGGACTCTGTGCCAACTGTGAGCCGGGACACCATTCAAATGGAGGAGACATTAGATGAGGGATGGCAGGGCGAGGAAGAGCCAGCTGGATGGAGAAGCAGCAATTACAGAACAGAAGCCGCCATGTTGGAGCTCTCAGCTACAATCTGTCACCAGCAATCACAAGGTCGCGGCGAGAGGCGAGCGGCCAACGTGTCCCTGTGTGAGTCTTCGGGGCCCCATACATGGCGAGCAAACCATTCATAACTGGAAGAAAGAGAATTCACATTGCAGATGAAGTCAGAGATTCCTCAGCCGGGGAGGAACCCGCCCTGTCTGGACCCATCCTGTTTGTACTATTCCTGTCTGAAGATATCCTGTTTGCACCCGCCATGTCTGCGCTGATCTTCTCTGCACCCGCCATGTCTGCGCTGATCTTCTCTGCACCCGCCATGTCTGCGCCGATCTTCTCTGCACCCGCCATGTCTGCGCCGATCCTCTCTGCACCTGCCATGTCTGCGCCGATCCTCTGTGCACCCGCCATGTCTGCACCGATCCTCTCTGTACCCGCCATGTCTGCGCCGATCCTCTCTGCACCCGCCATGTCTGCGCCGATCCTCTCTGTACCAGCGATGTCTGCGCCGATCCTCTCTGTACCCGTCATGTCTGCGCCGATCCTCTCTGTACCCGCCATGTCTGCGCCGATCCTCTCTGTACCCACCATGTCTGTGCCCACCCTCTCTCTGTCCATCCTCTCTGTATCCGCCATTTTTGCACCCGCCCTGTCTGTGTCTAGGAGTGTTGAGTGGTCTTCAGTCTAGGCCAGGTGTGTCAGTGGGGACTAAGCAGCTTAGAATTGTGCCGTCATATTAAGTGGCTCCTGCAGGGGTATGCTTGTGTAGAGGTCACCTTCCAGTATATTACGAGGTAAACCTGTTTATTGCAGTAGAGTTTATATGCAGCTCCTGTTAGTCTAGGTAACCCTTTCCCTTCTGGTCTGGAATTCTACAGCTAGTTTTAGCTCGGGGCTCAATACTCAGCATAGGCTAGGGCCAGGTTAGGCATCCAATAGCCACTTCTTGTAGTTAGAGGTCCAGTTGATGAAATATTAGACACTTCTAGAGAAGAAATAAAGCGTAGAGGAAATAGGCAGATCCTTAGTTCTGGTGTCACACCACAGTTTCTGCTGGTGAAAAGCTGCGTTCCAGGCTGGTTAGACAAAATTTGTGAGGACCTCCCTGTAACGGAATGGCCCGTGACACCCAGAGACTTTTGAAGGATGGGGGGTACTCCTGTGCCAGCGTCACTAATGACTCTTGGGTCTAGGGTCACCCTGTGCCCCTTTTGGGCATATGGTGACTGATAACTGATAATTCATGTATTGCAGGAGATCTGGACATATTACAGTTTGATTTCATGCTGACCCACAACAGGTCAATAGGCTCCCGAAAGACATTCCATTGTCCATTGTGTGATGCTAATACTGTTCTGTGTCCATTGAACTAATTAAGTCTGAAAGGTCAGATGTCTCCTTTCAGGGGTAGGGAATTAGCGTGTGAATTATGTTTAGTAAAGGAATGTGTTTTGTGTAACAGGTGAATCACTTATTGGTGGAGTCCGAACGTCTGGGGGATAATTAACTCACCTGAATGTCATTATCTAAAAGAAGGTGATTGAAGCCCCATTGTGTGATGTGTGGGTGGAGTGTGTCTTTGTTCCTGTGATTAACTGTAACATGCTTGTACTGTATATAAGAAAGCTAAGATACCATTAAAAGTGTTCATTCATACATTTTGAAACCAGAGAACAGAGAGTATGTCTAGTTATTCTGGGAAATGAGATGGATCGTGTCTGCTGGCTTGTCTGACTGTCGGATAAGCTGTCGTGGGGCGATGGAATGGGAAATTCGTATACGGTGGTGACCGTTACACTCCCCATAAATGCAAATCTTATCTTCAGATCCCCAACACAAACATGGATGCCGAATCATCCTCAGGGGCCCCTGCAACTGGACATTGCTACAACAATTATCTGGAGATACTGTATCTCTATTCATGACTATATATCCCCGGGTATATATGCACAATTCCACCAGGACTGCTATCGGGCCCTTTGCTAATAATCGCTGTGTGTACATTGGATGTATGTTCTGTAATCAATCTCTTGTTATATAAAGCTTGTAGTATTTTTATACTGGTTTACATCTATTTACTTATGGTTAAGGTTATATGCTGGGTGTAGTAGTTCCTCTACTTCCAATTTATTTGATTACATTTCTGATTAATTTCCCAAAAAGGTAAACCCCCCCTGTTCACAGATGCCCTGTCCTGAGTTGAGGCCCTGTTCTGGGCAGAGGTCCTGTCCTGGGTGGATGCCCTGTCCTGGGTGGATTGCCTGTCCTGGGTAGAGGCGCTGTACTGGATGGATGCCCTGTTTTGGGTGGATGCCCTGTCCTGGGTATGGCCCTGTCCTAGGTGGGGGCTGTCCTGGGTGGGGGGCTCTGTCAGTGGAGGCCCTGTCCTGGGTGGGGGGCTCTGTCAGTGGAGGCCCTGTCTTGGATGTAGGCCTGTCCTGGGTGTATGCCCTGTCCTGGGTAGAGGCCATGTCTTGGGTGTATCCCTGTCCTGGTTGGAGTCTCTGTCCTGGTTGGAGGCCTGTCCTAGGTGGAGGCCTGTCCTAGGTGGAGGCCTATACTGGGTGGATGCCCTGTCCTAGGTGGGTGCCTGTCCTGGGTGGAGGCCTGTCTTGGGTGGATGCTTGTACTGGGTGGAGGCCTGTCCTGGGTGGGGGACTCTGTCGGTAAAAGCCCTGTCCTCGGTGGAAGCACTGTCCTGGGTGAAGGCCTGTCCTGGGTGGATGCCCTGTCATGGGTGGAGGCATTGCCCTGTCCTGGGTGGGGGCCTTGTCCTTGTTGAAAGCCCTGTCCTGGGTGGAGGGCGGCCCTCTCCTGGGTGAATGCTCTGTCCTGGGTGGGGGGGCCTCTGTCGGTAGAGGCCCTGTCTTGGGTGAAAGCTCTGTCCTGGGTGGATGCCCTCTCCTGGGTAGAGGCCCTGTCCTGGGTGGGGGACTCTGTAGGTAGAGGCCCTGTCCTCAGTGGAAGCACTGCCCTGGGTGAAGGCCTGTCCTGGGTGGAAGCCCAGCTCTACAGCTCCTCCCACACAATATACAGAATATAAAACACATTAGCGTGTTTCTGAGACGTTGGACTTTAAGTCGCACTGTATGAAGCTCTGAGCCGCGAGTCTTCTCCTGGGAAGTGGCGGTGGCCCGCGTTCCGCTCGGCGAGCTCGTCTTCTGGGAAGTGGCGGTGGCCCGCGTTCCGCTCGACGAGCTCGTCTCCCGTTATATTTTGTGGATTTCCTCTTTAGTTAATCCCGCTGATCTGATTAGCTGAGTCTAATTCTATATTATGATTAGTTCCGGCTGCTTTCACTCCTAAATTACAGTTCATGAAATCCCCGGAATTCGGCGGTCAGATCCGCGGTCGGCCTTCTGTCTGATAATTACGGAACCTTCACAAAATATTTCAGACATCTGATTACTGGAATCCACATTTGGCATCCTCTACAGAGGAGATTCATGGAACCGCTATAAACCTCGAGATGAGAGAAGGAGAGACCCTGCGACTGAGGTCACTCCTACCTCCTGCAAGTGTTCCTGGCTGGGCCCCAGGGGGCCCCTTCATAGACTGCCCAGAGACAGGCGCTCATTGTTCTGGTTCAGGATTGTGTTCTGCAGAGGCCTTGCTCTGAATTTGGTATTTTTCTTCAGCCAGCCTGAGCGGTATTCATGTCGTCTGAGATCGTTTGCTTTCTCCTAAGCTCAGGGCATTGATTGCTTCTGCCTGGTACTGGGGAATGTCCTCCAATGAGGGACATTGATCAACAACGTTGTGACAATTATCTCTCACAAATAGAAAAAAGAAAAAGATATTATAGGGCCAAAATTGTTATTTTCCTTAAAGTTTGCAGAAGTGCATAATGTACAGAGTACAGGGGTCAGGAGTGTGTAATGTGCAGAGTACAGGGGTCAGGAGTGTGTAATGTACAGAGTACAGGGGTCAGGAGTGTGTAATGTACAGAGTACAGGGGTCAGGAGTGTGTAATGTACAGAGTACAGGGGACAGGAGTGTGTAATGTACAGAGTACAGGGGTCAGGAGTGTGTAATGTACAGAGTACAGGGGTAGGAGTGTGTAATGTACAGAGTACAGGGGACAGGAGTGTGTAATGTACAGAGTACAGGGGACAGGAGTGTGTAATGTACAGAGTACAGGGGTCAGGAGTGTGTAATGTACAGAGTACAGGGGTCAGGAGTGTGTAATGTACAGAGTACAGGGGACAGGAGTGTGTTGTACAGAGTACAGGGGTCAGGAGTGTGTAATGTACAGGGGTCAGGAGTGTGTAATGTACAGAGTACAGGGGTCAGGAGTGTGTAATGTACAGGGGTCAGGAGTGTGTAATGTACAGAGTACAGGGGTCAGGAGTCTGTAATGTACAGAGTACAGGGGTCAGGAGTGTGTAATGTACAGAGTGCAGGGTCAGGAGTGTGTAATGCACAGAGAACAGGGGTCAGGAGTGTGTAATGTACAGAGTACAGGGGACAGGAGTGTGTAATGTACAGAGTACAGAGGTCAGGAGTGTGTAATGTACAGAGTACAGGGGTCAGGAGTGTGTAATGTACAGGGGTCAGGAGTGTGTAATGTACAGAGTACAGTGGTCAGGAGTGTGTAATGTACAGAGTACAGCGGTCAGGAGTGTGTAATGTACAGAGTACAGGGGTTCAGGAGTGTGTAATGTACAGGGGTCAGGAGTGTGTAATGTACAGAGTACAGTGGTCAGGAGTGTGTAATGTACAGAGTACAGGGCTCAGGAGTGTGTAATGTACAGAGTACAGGGCTCAGGAGTGTGTAATGTACAGGGGTCAGGAGTGTGTAATGTACAGAGTACAGGGGTCAGGAGTCTGTAATGTACAGAGTACAGGAGTGTGTAATGTACAGAGTACAGGGGTCAGGAGTGTGTAATGTACAGAGTACAGGGGTCAGGAGTGTGTAATGTACAGAGAACAGGGGTCAGGAGTGTGTAATGTACAGAGTACAGGGGTCAGGAGTGTGTAATGTACAGAGTACAGTGGTCAGAAGTGTGTAATGTACAGAGTACAGGGGTCAGGAGTGTGTAATGTACAGAGTACAGGGGTCAGGAATGTGTAATGTACAGAGTACAGGGGTCAGGAGTGTGTAATGTACAGAGTACAGGGGTCAGGAGTGCGTAATGTACAGAGTACAGGGGTCAGGAGTGTGTAATGTACAGAGTACAGGGGTCAGGAGTGTGTAATGTACAGGGGTCAGGAGTGTGTGATGTACAGAGTACAGAGGTCAGGAGTGTGTAATGTACAGGGGTCAGGAGTGTGTAATGTACAGGGGTCAGGAGTGTGTAATGTACAGAGTACAGGGGTCAGGAGTGTGTAATGCAGAGTACAGGGGTCAGGAGTGTGTAATGTACAGTGTGCAGGGGTCAGGAGTGTGTAATGTACAGAGTACAGGGGTCAGGCGTGTGTAATGTACAGAGTACAGGGGTCAGGAGTGTGTAATGTACAGAGTACAGGGGTCAGGAGTGTGTAATGTACAGAGTACAGGGGTCAGGAATGTGTAATGTACAGAGTACAGGGGTCAGGAGTGTGTAATGTACAGAGTACAGGGGTCAGGAGTGTGTAATGTACAGAGTACAGGGGTCAGGAGTGTGTAATGTACAGAGTACAGGGGTCAGGAGTGTGTAATGTACAGAGTACAGGGGTCAGGAGTGTGTAATGTACAGGGGTCAGGAGTGTGTAATGTACAGAGTACAGGGGTCAGGAGTGTGTTAGGAGTTGGGGTTAAGATTGGAGAGTTGGGGTTGGGGGTGAAGTTTGGGGGTTGGGTTAGGGGTTATAGGATTGAGTTAGAGGGGTTCACAAATAACTAAACCCCTGAAGGAAATTGCACCCCAGTAAAATCACTTTTCTTTTACAGTTGTATTCAAAATGATTCACCCCCCCCTGAAATTGATGGTTTGGCCCATGTGACATTGATTTTGATCATTCAGTCATCCTGCTTACAATGAAATCAAAGAGACACGTGTAGGTCAGACAAATATATCCTTTATAATGAAATAACCACAAATGTCTTTTCTGTGCTCACATCATTATCAGTTTTATCCAACCCCCAAGTGACATTCAATCTTAGTACTTAGTACAACATCCTTTTACAGTTAGAACAGCTTTTAAACATGAAGCATAGCGTGACACAAGTGTCTTGCAGCGATCTACGGGTATCTTCGCCCATTCGGGCAAAAGCCTCCAGTTCAGTCACATTCTTAGGCTTGCGCACTGCGACTGCTTTCTTTAAGTGCCAGCAGAGGTTCTCAATCGGATTTAAGTCTGGTGACTGCGATGGCCACCTGTGACGGTAGTGAAATGATATCCCCGTCATACATTCCCTTCTTCCCATAAAAGCAAATCACCCCAATATTCCACAAGGAGGGATATTCCTGGGATCGCCCAATAAGCCACGAGGAGGAATATTCCTGGAATCACCCCAATATTCCACGAGGAGGGATATTCCTGGAATCACCCCAATATTCCACGAGGAGGAATATTCCTGGGATCACCCCAATATTCCACGAGGAGGAATATTCCTGGGATCACCCAATATCCCACAAGGAGGAATATTCCTGGAATCACCCCAATATTCCACGAGGAGGAACATTCCTGGAATCACCCCAATATTCCACGAGGAGGAATATTCCTGGAATCACCCCAATATTCCACGAGGAGGAACATTCCTGGAATCACCCCAATATTCCACGAGGAGGAACATTCCTGGAATCACCCCAATATCCCACAAGGAGGAATATTCCTGGAATCACCCCAATATTCCACAAGGAGGAATATTCCTGGGATCACCCAATATCCCACAAGGAGGAATATTCCTGGAATCACCCAATATTCCACGAGGAGGAACATTCCTGGAATCGCCCAATAATCCACACATGAGTCAGAGCTTACTGCTGGAACAAGACACTTTAATGGCAGCATGCTGCTGGTATATATGCAGTTTACAAGCTAAATCCTCAATCACAGAACAATGAAATCTCCACCCCCTTTCCACACACAGTGGGGGCTCTCATACAGATTATAGGTAGACACTTCGGCGCCGACTCTGAAGACACATTTCTTTAGATAATGACATCAGTGAAGGTAATTACTAGTTGTAACAGAATACGTTATCTAGACAGCCTGGCCCCGCATATAGAAGAGGTAATTAGCACAATGAAGCAATCAGAATAATTAACATGAGCCCCTTATCTAATCACAGTAAACAGTAAACACAGGTCTCCTTCACACACACACACAATAGATCAATTACCCTTTCAAATAGGGAGCTGGCTGAGGAAGGGACATTAACATTTCAACAGAGGAATGAGTCACACCTGAAATCACCTGTTACCTCTAACACACACACAATTACTAGCAGGGAGAATTACACTGAAGCATATCCTTCACACCACTCCAAAATGTTCCAGCCTTTAATCTGCAACCATGCTCTAGTGGACTTGGAGGTATGCTTGGGATCATTGTCCTGTTGAAAGGTCCAACGTCTCCCAAGCCTCAGGTTTGTGACGGACTGCATCACATTGTCATCCAATATCTCCTGGTACTGAAGATAATTTATGGTACCTTGCACACGCTGAAGGTTCCCTGTACCTGCAGAAGCAAAACAGCCCCAAAGCATGATTGACCCCCCGCCATGCTTCACAGTAGGCACTGTGTTCTTTTCATCATAGGCCTTGTTCTTCCTCCTCCAAACATAGCGTTGATCCATGGGCCCACACACTTCTAATTTTGTTTCATCAGTCCACATAACACAATCCCAAAACTTCTGTGGTTTGTCCACATGATTTTTGGTATACTGCAGTCGACTCTTCTTATTCTTTGGAGACAGCAAGGGGGTGCGCCTGGGAGTTCTGGCATGGAGGCCTTCATTACGCAGTGTGCGCCGTATTGTCTGAGCAGAAACTTCAGTACCCACATCTGACAAATCTTTTCTCAGTTCCTCAGCAGTCACACAGGGACTTTTCTCCACTCTACGCTTCAGGTAGCGCTCAGCAGTCACACGGGGACTTTTCTCCACTCTACGCTTCAGGTAGCGCACAGCAGTCACATGGGGACTTTTCTCCACTCTACACTTCAGGTAGCGCTCAGCAGTCACACGGGGACTTTTCTCCACTCTACGCTTCAGGTAGCGCTCAGCAGTCACACGGGGACTTTTCTCCACTCTACGCTTCAGGTAGCGCTCAGCAGTCACACGGGGACTTTTCTCCACTCTACGCTTCAGGTAGCGCTCAGCAGTCACACGGGGACTTTTCTCCACTCTGCTCTTCAGGTAGCGCTCAGCAGTCACACGGGGACTTTTCTCCACTCTGCTCTTCAGGTAGCGCTCAGCAGTCACATGGGGACTTTTCTCCACTCTACGCTTCAGGTAGCGCACAGCAGTCACACGGGGACTTTTCTCCACTCTACGCTTCAGGTAGCGCTCAGCAGTCACACGGGGACTTTTCTCCACTCTACGCTTCAGGTAGCGCTCAGCAGTCACACGGGGACTTTTCTCCACTCTACGCTTCAGGTAGCGCACAGCAGTCACACGGGGACTTTTCTCCACTCTACGCTTCAGGTAGCGCTCAGCAGTCACACGGGGACTTTTCTCCACTCTACGCTTCAGGTAGCGCACAGCAGTCACACGGGGACTTTTCTCCACTCTACGCTTCAGGTATCGCTCAGCAGTCACACGGGGACTTTTTCTCACTCTACGCTTCAGGTAGCGCTCAGCAGTCACACGGGGACTTTTCTCCACTCTACGCTTCAGGTAGCGCTCAGCAGTCACACGGGGACTTTTCTCCACTCTACGCTTCAGGTAGCGCTCAGCAGTCACACAGGGACTTTTCTCCACTCTACGCTTCAGGTAGCGCTCAGCAGTCACACGGGGACTTTTCTCCACTCTACGCTTCAGGTAGCGCTCAGCAGTCACACGGGGACTTTTCTCCACTCTACGCTTCAGGTAGCGCTCAGCAGTCACACAGGGACTTTTCTCCACTCTACGCTTCAGGTAGCGCACAGCAGTCAAAGTCAGCATCTTCTTTCTGCCACGACCAGGTAGCGTTTCAACAGTGCCCTTTGCCTTGAATTTGCGAATGATGCTTCCTATGGTGTCTCTTGGTATGTTTAACATCTTTGCAATCTTCTTATAGCCATTGCCCTTCCTGTGAAGAGTAATCAACTCTTCTCTTGTCTTCCTGGACCATTCCCTTGACTTCACCATGTTTGTAACCACACTAGTAAATGTCTAGAAGGAGCTGAGTATCACAGTCATTTTAAAGCTGCCTGATTGGTGCTTATTAGGCTTTATTGCTGCTCCCTGACATCCGCAGGCGTTTCCAATACCTGATTGAAAACACTTCAATGAACCTCTGTTCTTCAGAGTGGTAGTCTTTAAGGGGTTGAATAATTGTGTAAATGAAGAATTCACAAAAGAAACATTTACTTCTGTATTTGGGGGGGGTGAATAATTATGAATACAACTGTAGTTCCACCGTGATTGGGTTATTCTTCATCCTGAGATGGTGGGGGGATGGGGGGAGGATTCAGCCGCCATATTGTATTCTTGTCTGGAAAGCGACACGGAATGATTGTTTGCCGGATTATTGTTTTATAGAAGCGGCCGCCCCCTCCCCCAACCCCCGGAGGCGGGGCTAATGCTGTACAGTGTTCGATATTAATCCAATGTGAGAATTTAAAGAGACAGTGCGTCTTTATACCCCGGTGTGGAGTGTGTGGCCCGTACCCCTCCCCCGCTGAGTTCATCCATCCTCATCGCCGGCTCCGATGGCGCCTGAATCTGCGCATTTCTCGTATTTCCGGACTTCACATGGAAATGCGATTTATGTCGCTGAGCTGCACTTTCCGGAACTTTCGCCTCCTCGGCATTTCTGATTATGAGAACATTAAACATTTATCCCAATCTGAGAACTCGTAAAATCTGGAAGATTCCGGAATGGCGGACGGCGTCCAGCTGATAGAAGATTGGAATCTGAATTATGAATGTCGCCGTTTTTCTCCCGAAATTTAATGGAAATGATTGAACCTGAAAACCGCCAGAGATGGGAGGAAGTGGTGAGAGCGAGCCGAGGGGAACCAATAAGAGCAAAGAACTGGGCAGCGGCCCATTTATGTGGCTGAGGTGCAGGTCCTGTAGGGTCCTGTAGGGGTGGCTGGGGTAAGAAAGGAGAAAAGAGAAGGGCGCAACCATGACAAGTTTTCTGTTTTTGTGGTCTCTGTGGTGTGAGGAGCAGAAAAGATTCCATAACTATTTAGTGACTCCACCCATGTGGTTCCCGCCTGCTGTGCTACAGTGGGCCCTGGGGTGAGCTCGGTGTGAAGCTGCCTGCACAAGAACAATGGCCACCGTATCTACTTCTCCTGAGCCACCCGAACCACCGATTGAGTGAGAGGTCTATGTACAGCCAGAAGTACCCCACTTCTATCCATGATGAGCAGCCCATTGGTTCCATGTATGATGAGCAGCCCATTGGTTCCATGTATGATGAACAGCCCATTGGTTCCATGTATGATGAGCAGCCCATTGGTTCCATGTATGATGAACAGCCCATTGGTTCCATGTATGATGAGCAGCCCATTGGTTCCATGTATGATGAACAGCCCATTGGTTCCATGTATGATGAGCAGCCCATTGGTTCCATGTATGATGAACAGCCCATTGGCTCCATGTATGACGAGCAACCCATTGGTTCCATGTATAATGGGCAGCCCATTGGCTCCATGTATGACGAGCAACCCATTGGTTCCATGTATGATGGGCAGCCCATTGGTTCCATGTATGATGAACAGCCCATTGGTTCCATGTATGATGAGCAGCCCATTGGTTCCATGTATGATGAACAGCCCATTGGTTCCATGTATGATGAGCAGCCCATTGGTTTCATGTATGATGGGCAGCCCATTGGCTCCATGTATGACGAGCAGCCCATTGGTTCCATGTATGATGAACAGCCCATTGGCTCCATGTATGATGAACAGCCCATTGGTTCCATGTATGATGAACAGCCCATTGGTTCCATGTATGATGAACAGCCCATTGGTTCCATGTATGATGAGCAGCCCATTGGTTCCATGTATGATGAACAGCCCATTGGCTCCATGTATGACGAGCAACCCATTGGTTCCATGTATAATGGGCAGCCCATTGGCTCCATGTATGACGAGCAACCCATTGGTTCCATGTATGATGGGCAGCCCATTGGCTCCATGTATGACGAGCAGCCCATTGGTTCTATGTATGATGAGCAGCCCATTGGTTTCATGTATGATGAACAGCCCATTGGCTCCATGTATGATGAACAGCCCATTGGTTCCATGTATGATGAACAGCCCATTGGTTCCATGTATGATGAACAGCCCATTGGCTCCATGTATGATGAGCAGCCCATTGGTTCCATGTATGATGAGCAGCCCATTGGTTCCATGTATGATGAGCAGCACGTTGGCTCCATGTCTGATAAGCACCCCTTGGATTCCATGTGTGATGAGCAGCCCATTGGTTTCATGTATGATGATGGAATGGAGACAATTATGGAAGACGCAGGGATGGTGTCCATTATGGAGGATGGGAGTACTGGTAGTATGTGGGTTGGAGATGGAGGACGGGAATACTGGTAGTATGTGGGTTGGAGATGGAGGACGGGAATACTGGTAGTATGTGGGATGGAGAGGATTATGGAGGATGGGAATACTGGTAGTATGTGGGATGGAGAGGATTATGGAGGACGGGAATACTGGTAGTATGTGGGATGGAGAGTATTATGGAGGACGGGAATACTGGTAGTATGTGGGTTGGAGATGGAGGACGGGAATACTGGTAGTATGTGGGATGGAGAGTATTATGGAGGATGGGAATACTGGTAGTATGTGGGATGGAGAGGATTATGGAGGATGGGAATACTGGTAGTATGTGGGATGGAGAGGATTATGGAGGACGGGAATACTGGTAGTATGTGGGATGGAGAGTATTATGGAGGATGGGAATACTGGTAGTATGTGGGTTGGAGAGGATTATGGAGGACGGGAATACTGGTAGTATGGGGGATGGAGAGGATTATGGAGGACAGGAATACTGGTAGTAAGTGGGATGGAGAGGATTATGGAGGACGGGAATACTGGTAGTATGTGGGATGGAGAGGATTATGGAGGACGGGAATACTGGTAGTATGTGGGATGGAGAGGATTATGGAGGACGGGAATACTGGTAGTATGTGGGATGGAGAGTATTATGGAGGACGGGAATACTGGTAGTATGGGGGTTGGAGAGGATTATGGAGGACGGGAATACTGGTAGTATGTGGGATGGAGAGGATTATGGAGGACGGGAATACTGGTAGTATGTGGGATGGAGAGGATTATGGAGGACGGGAATACTGGTAGTATGGGGGATGGAGAGTATTATGGAGGACGGGAATACTGGTAGTATGTGGGATGGAGAGTATTATGGAGGACGGGAATACTGGTAGTATGTGGGTTGGAGATGGAGGACGGGAATACTGGTAGTATGGGGGATGGAGAGGATTATGGAGGACGGGAATACTGGTAGTATGTGGGATGGAGAGGATTATGGAGGATGGGAATACTGGTAGTATGTGGGATGGAGAGGATTATGGAGGACGGGAATACTGGTAGTATGTGGGATGGAGAGGATTATGGAGGACGGGAATACTGGTAGTATGGGGGATGGAGAGGATTATGGAGGACGGGAATACTGGTAGTATGGGGGATGGAGAGAATTATGGAGGACAGGAATACTGGTAGTATGGGGGATGGAGAGGATTATGGAGGACGGGAATACTGGTAGTATGGGGGATGGAGAGAATTATGGAGGACAGGAATACTGGTAGTATGGGGGATGGAGATGGAGGACGGGAGTACTGGTAGTATGCGGGTTGGAGATGGAGGACGGGAGTACTGGTAGTATGCGGGTTGGAGATGGAGGATGGGAATTCTGGTAGTATGTGGGATGGAGAGGATTATGGAGGACGGGAATACTGGTAGTATGTGGGTTGGAGATGGAGGAAGGGAATACTGGTAGTATGGGGGATGGAGAGGATTATGGAGGATGGGAATACTGGTAGTATGTGGGTTGGAGAGGATTATGGAGGACTGGAATACTGGTAGTATGTGGGTTGGAGATGGAGGACGGGAATACTGGTAGTATGGGGGATGGAGAGGATTATGGAGGATGGGAATACTGGTAGTATGTGGGATGGAGAGGATTATGGAGGATGGGAATACTGGTAGTATGTGGGTTGGAGATGGAGGAAGGGAATACTGGTAGTATGGGGGTTGGAGAGGATTATGGAGGACGGGAATACTGGTAGTATTTGGGATGGAGAGGATTATGGAGGATGGGAATACTGGTAGTATGGGGGATGGAGAGTGTAACGGCTACCCACTGGTAGTGAGGGGTATCGGCCGTTGGAGACGTCCTTTTCCCTGGCAAGCTGCGATATGCAGGTACCGCCGGTATATCCCATCGAACGCCCTTCCAAGAAACGAGACGTGCTACGTTTGAAGGGTCAAGTAGACTGACTTTATTTGGCATATTTCACCTGCTTATATCTGGTTACAACTGTTACAAGAACAAGGACAGTTTCCGCCCTCCCCTTTTCCCAGTAGGGGGCTTCAACACAGACCCCCTGAAACAATGACATCTCCTTGAATTAATCACTTGGCCAGTTTCTAGACTCTTCGGCACCTCACCCCACTTAACATTTCCTGGCCAGGCACATAGAATTCAATTAACCTTTAAAACAATTATCACTCACACATAATCCCCATCAGCATACACCTCACAGGGGGGCTGTTTACCTGCACACAAAAGAGGGTTCATTAGCATTCCAGCAATGAAAGAGACTTGTCCAGTTAACCCTTTGAGCTCAGAATACAATGTGGTACCTTCACTTGTGACAAGCCATGCAGTTCCTTGTAGTCCCCCTGCACGAAGATTATAACTGTCTCGGCAGCATGCCTGTGTACGTTACACTACTCCCCCTTTGTGGAACACTCCGGCAGACCCGGATTGATCCTTTTCGGATCAACTTGGGGATGTCCGGTCTGCTGTTAGGGTAAAAGTTCCGTTTGCCTGGACAGTCCGTCGGCCTTCCCATTGGCTTACCATGTCGGTAGCTGATGGTGACGGTGAAGAATAGAATTCAATTCTGGAACAGTCACTTGCTTTGCTCTCTCAATGGCTCCCAAAACCTGTTGCTGATGCTCTTGGGACAGATACGGCACCACCTGGATGCAAATCCCATTTAATCTTTTGACAATTTCCGCCTGTTTGTGCATTTCAATGTTCAAGCCACGGGACATCTCATAATACGTGACATAGTGTCGTTGCATCTCTGATTTCTCACTGGCCAACTTGTCACATTCCCATTTTAGACTGTGATATTGTGCCGGATCTACAGTACATGTCGGGGAAGGTAGTCTTACCCGGTTCTCAGCAGCAAGCGGGTTGATTCCAGCAACGCGGGTGGTCACGGGACAAGCAGCAGCAGGTGTAGGTAAATAAGCCGAAGTCAGAGGGCCAATGTCGTTGCCCAGCACCACCTCGGCAGGTAGGTTGTCCATGATACCAACTGTGGTCTTTCCTGACCCGGCTCCCCAGTCTAAGTGCACCCGGGTGGTGGGTACGTGAAATACAGCACCCCCTGCGACCCGGACGGCAACTGTGCGAGTGGACACGTTCTCTGGCTTTACCAGATGTTTTTGAATCAGAGTGATAGTAGTCCCGGAATCTCTTAAGCCTTGTGCTACTTGTCCATTCACTCGTACCTCCTGACGGTGATGCTGACGGTTATCCGGAGAGGCCGCTTGTATTGGGTCTGCCTCATACCAAATTCCCAGACATTCCTCAGGGCCCCCCTCGGTCTCCAGGCAGTGGGCCGCAGAGGGACGTGATGGAGTGACCTCTGTGTTAGGTTCTGTGCGTCTCCAATTGTTATTTGTAGCTCTCAAAGGGCAATAACGAGCAATATGTCCCGTGTCGCTGCAGTGATGGCACGTCACCCTAGGCGAATCCCGGGGGTAGTTGCTAGGCCCCTGAGGACGTGGTGGGACTGGAGCCCGAAACTGTGGGCGTGGGGTGACGGTTGGAGTACGCGGTTCTACCTTATGAGCCAGCCGCATAGTACCCTGGCTTACTTTCCTTGTCTCCGCGTACTCATCTGCTAGCCGAGCCGCCTCGTTTAAGTTAGCGGGACGGCGATCTCGTACCCAGTCTTGTATGTCTGCGGCCAGGTCTTGGAAGAAATGTTCCATTAGGAACAGCTGCAATACTTCCTCCCCGGTGTTGGCCTTGCACCCTTGGACCCAAAGCGATGCCACCCTTTGTAACTGGTTGGCCCATTCCATGTGGGAGTCCACAGCCATCTTCTTGGACTCCCGGAAGCGCCGGCGGTAGGCTTCTGGCGTTACGGCATATCGGGTTAGCAGCGCCTTTTTAACTTGCTGGTATTGTAAAATATCTTCTGGAGTGAGAGCCCGAAAGGCTTCATTGGCTTTGCCCGACAATTTCCCCGACAAAATAGTGACCCATTGGTCTGGTGGGACCTGGTGTAGTGAGCACTGCCTCTCAAAGTCCGCCAAATATCCATCGATTTCCTCCTCACTTTCTACAAAAGCTTTGAATGCAGTGAACGGTATTTTCTTTCCTGTAGCAGCAGGTGGGGGGGTAGGAACTGCAGGTGTAATGGGCTGTCTCGCTCTTACCAGTTCCAGTTCTTGTCCCCTCTTCGTTTGTATTTCTTCCCTTGCTTCCCGGAACAGCTGGTTGATTAGTTCCACGGACGTTTCTGGATACAAGGATAATCTCCGCTGTACAATCCCAGTAATTACATCTTCTTTGCTGACCGGTGCAAGGGGCTCCGTTCCTTCCATGGATCCATCCATTTCGTCCAGCTCCAGCAGGTCAGCTATCAGCTCCCTCCGTGGTCTGTTGCTGGCGCTCCTACCACGAATCTCCAATAGATCTTTCAGCGTGGATCTTTTCAGCCTGGCGTACTGCGACTCCATTCAGAACTTGCTCTTTGGATAAAAGGACCATCCCACTGCTACCAACCAATGTAACGGCTACCCACTGGTAGTGAGGGGTATCGGCCGTTGGAGACGTCCTTTTCCCTGGCAAGCTGCGATATGCAGGTACCGCCGGTATATCCCATCGAACGCCCTTCCAAGAAACGAGACGTGCTACGTTTGAAGGGTCAAGTAGACTGACTTTATTTGGCATATTTCACCTGCTTATATCTGGTTACAACTGTTACAAGAACAATGACAGTTTCCGCCCTCCCCTTTTCCCAGTAGGGGGCTTCAACACAGACCCCCTGAAACAATGACATCTCCTTGAATTAATCACTTGGCCAGTTTCTAGACTGTTCGGCACCTCACCCCACTTAACATTTCCTGGCCAGGCACATAGAATTCAATTAACCTTTAAAACAATTATCACTCACACATAATCCCCATCAGCATACACCTCACAGGGGGGCTGTTTACCTGCACACAAAAGAGGGTTCATTAGCATTCCAGCAATGAAAGAGACTTGTCCAGTTAACCCTTTGAGCTCAGAATACAATGTGGTACCTTCACTTGTGACAAGCCATGCAGTTCCTTGTAGTCCCCCTGCACGAAGATTATAACTGTCTCGGCAGCATGCCTGTGTCCGTTACAGAGAGTATTATGGAGGACGGGAATACTGGTAGTATGGGGGATGGAGAGTATTATGGAGGACGGGAATACTGGTAGTATGTGGGTTGGAGATGGAGGACGGGAATACTGGTAGTATGTGGGTTGGAGATGGAGGACGGGAATACTGGTAGTATGGGGGTTGGAGAGGATTATGGAGGATGGGAATACTGGTAGTATGTGGGATGGAGAGGATTATGGAGGATGGGAATACTGGTAGTATGTGGGATGGAGAGGATTATGGAGGTTGGGAATACTGGTAGTATGTGGGATGGAGAGGATTATGGAGGACGGGAATACTGGTAGTATGTGGGATGGAGATGGAGGACGGGAATACTGGTAGTATGTGGGATGGAGAGGATTATGGAGGATGGGAATACTGGTAGTATGTGGGATGGAGAGGATTATGGAGGTTGGGAATACTGGTAGTATGTGGGGTGGAGATGGAGGATGGGAATACTGGTAGTATGTGGGGTGGAGATGGAGGATGGGAATACTGGTAGTATGGGGGATGGAGAGGATTATGGAGGACGGGAATACTGGTACTATTTGGGATGGAGAGGATTATGGAGGACGGGAATACTGGTAGTATGGGGGATGGAGAGGATTATGGAGGACGGGAATACTGGTAGTATGTGGGGTGGAGATGGAGGATGGGAATACTGGTAGTATGTGGGATGGAGAGGATTATGGAGGACGGGAATACTGGTACTATTTGGGATGGAGAGGATTATGGAGGACGGGAATACTGGTAGTATGGGGGATGGAGAGTATTATAGAGGATGGGAATACTGGTAGTATGTGGGGTGGAGATGGAGGATGGGAATACTGGTAGTATGTGGGATGGAGAGGATTATGGAGGACGGGAATACTGGTACTATTTGGGATGGAGAGGATTATGGAGGACGGGAATACTGGTAGTATGGGGGATGGAGAGTATTATAGAGGATGGGAATACTGGTAGTATGTGGGTTGGAGATGGAGGACGGGAATACTGGTAGTATGTGGGTTGGAGATGGAGGACGGGAATACTGGTAGTATGTGGGGTGGAGAGGATTATGGGGGATGGGAATACTGGTAGTATGGGGGATGGAGAGTATTATAGAGGATGGGAATACTGGTAGTATGTGGGTTGGAGATGGAGGACGGGAATACTGGTAGTATGGGGGATGGAGATGGAGGACGGGAATACTGGTAGTATGTGGGATGGAGAGGATTATGGAGGACAGGAATACTGGTAGTATGTGGGTTGGAGATGGAGGACGGGAATACTGGTAGTATGGGGGATGGAGATGGAGGACGGGAATACTGGTAGTATGTGGGATGGAGAGGATTATGGAGGACAGGAATACTGGTAGTATGGGGGATGGAGATGGAGGACGGGAATACTGGTAGTATGTGGGATGGAGAGGATTATGGAGGACAGGAATACTGGTAGTATGGGGGATGGAGATGGAGGACGGGAATACTGGTAGTATGTGGGATGGAGAGGATTATGGAGGACAGGAATACTGGTAGTATGTGGGTTGGAGATGGAGGACGGGAATACTGGTAGTATGGGGGATGGAGATGGAGGACGGGAATACTGGTAGTATGTGGGATGGAGAGGATTATGGAGGACAGGAATACTGGTAGTATGGGGGATGGAGATGGAGGACGGGAATACTGGTAGTATGTGGGATGGAGAGGATTATGGAGGACAGGAATACTGGTAGTATGGGGGATGGAGATGGAGGACGGGAATACTGGTAGTATGGGGGATGGAGAGGATTATGGAGGACGGGAATACTGGTAGTATGTGGGATGGAGAGGATTATGGAGGACGGGAATACTGGTAGTATGTGGGATGGAGAGGATTATGGAGGACGGGAATACTGGTAGTATGGGGGATGGAGAGGATTATGGAGGACGGGAATACTGGCGGATGCGGTATGGGGGTTGGAGAGAATTACGGAAGACGAGAGGGATATTGGCGGATGCGGTATGGGGGTTGGAGAGAATTACGGAAGACGAGAGGGATATTGGCGGGTGTGATAACATGCCGGTGAAAAGACGTATTAATCCGGTTACTTTGCAGAGATAATTGGCGTGTAAAACTTTATTAGTTGCGATGGTAATTAGCATCTATTTGTCATTCTGCGCAGAGCCTCTCTGGCGGCTCGTTTGCCAAACACTCTGGAAATAAATAAGTCGAATTGATTCCTCGCTGGATGTTTCCTCTTTGTAATAAATCTGCGGTGATTTGGCGCTCGGAGAGACTGTAAATTCCGCTGGAAATACAAACTCCGCCAGTTTTATGAAATCCTCGGGCATCTCAGGTCCCCGAAACGCAGAGCTGCGCCGCCGTAATGAGAACCCCGGAGACCCTCATAAGAGGGGATCTGTCCTTGTAATATACAACTCCACCCAGAACACTGGGAGCCCCGGAGCCGAGCCTCCCGCTGCCGCCCGGCATTGATTTGTACCCAGTCGCCTCTCGGCCGCACAGACGCACGCCGCCGCCGTCACGCTGTATGGACGCCGCCGTGTGAATGAGGCCTTTGTGGGAAGAATTTCATTGTAATTCTTTTCTCTGCGACCTTCTGATTCTCCGCTCAGGAAATCTTCATTTCCGCAGAAAGGAACGTTCCGGAGAGTTTTATTTGTGATTTATTTTCTCCTCCAATCAGAGACCATTAGAGGCCGCAAATCACGGACGCCGATCCGCAAAGAAAACGTCCCATAATAAAGATTTACATTCGGCCATTTCATCTTGGCTGAAAGACTGATGAGCTCATCGTATCCTGAAATATACATTTCCGAAGAATATTCTGCACCGGCGTCCATTTCCTCCACCGCGCCAAAGATTTACTGCATGGCGGAGAAAACCTTCCTTCCTCCAGCCAATCAGTGACGATTTTCCAACAAATATCTATGTACTGGTGATCGATTATTAATCATCGCAATATCATATCAAGTCATATTTACCTCCATGATGGAGAATTCACAGCGACACACGGAGTCCCCTCTAATAGATGGATGGTGGGGCCCTTGTCTCCATGTTGGGGCACATATAGGATACATTGGCAACTCATGGGGCCCCCGGGCAATAGGAGATTATGGGGTCCCCGGGTAATAGGAGATTATGGGGTCCCCGGGTAATAGGAGATTATGGGGCCCCTGGGTAATAGGAGATTATGGGCCCCCCGGGTAATAAGAGATTATGGGGTCCCCGGGTAATAGGAGATTATGGGCCCCCCGGGTAATAGGAGATTATGGGGTCCCCGGGCAAAAGGAGATTATGGGGTCCCCGGGTAATAGGAGATTATGGGGTCCCCGGGTAATAGGAGATTATGGGCCCCCCGGGTAATAGGAGATTATGGGGTCCCCGGGCAATAGGAGATTATGGGGTCCCCGGGCAAAAGGAGATTATGGGCCCACCGGGTAATAGGAGATTATGGGCCCCCCGGGTAATAGGAGATTATGGGGCCCCCGGGTAATAGGAGATTATGGGGTCCCTGGGTAATAGGAGATTATGGGCCCCCCGGGTAATAGGAGATTATGGGGTCCCCGGGTAATAGGAGATTACGAAGGAGCCGCTGATTTGTTGTTGGGATCGGCATTTTAAGTTACCGTTAATGTAGACTAGGGGTGCAGTTGGAGAACAAAGCAGTGAGCGAAGGTATAAAGGTTTTCCAATGCTTCATTTCATGGCCAAACACGGCCAACATTAAGTGGGAAAGAAAAGGGTGATGAAGGAAAAGAGAGAACCTTGCAGTATCAGGCCTGGATATGAACCGAGCAGTCCTGCTCTCAGTTGTATCAGATTGTGGTTCGTCGACACTCTAGCCAGAGTAGATGAAGTGCCCCCGGACAGAGTAGATGAAGTGCCCCCGGACAGAGTAGATGAAGTGCCCCCGGACAGAGCGGGTGAAGTGCCCCCAGACAGAGTGGGTGAAGTGCCCCCGGACAGAGTGGGTGAAGTGCCCCCAGACAGAGTGGGTGAAGTGCCCCCGGACAGAGTGGGTGAAGTGCCCCCGGACAGAGTGGGTGAAGTGCCCCCGGACAGAGCGGGTGAAGTGCCCCCGGACAGAGTGGGTGAAGTGCCCCCGGACAGAGTGGGTGAAGTGCCCCCGGACAGAGTGGGTGAAGTGCCCCCAGACAGAGCGGGTGAAGTGCCCCCGGACAGAGTAGATGAAGTGCCCCCGGACAGAGTGGGTGAAGTGCCCCCAGACAGAGCAGGTGAAGTGCCCCCGGACAGAGTGGGTGAAGTGCCCCCGGACAGAGTGGGTGAAGTGCCCCCAGACAGAGTGGGTGAAGTGGCCCCAGACAGAGCGGGTGAAGTGCCCCCGGACAGAGTAGATGAAGTGCCCCCGGACAGAGCGGGTGAAGTGCCCCCGGACAGAGTAGATGAAGTGCCCCCGGACAGAGTGGGTGAAGTGCCCCCAGACAGAGTGGGTGAAGTGCCCCCAGACAGAGTGGGTGAAGTGCCCCCGGACAGAGTGGATGAAGTGCCCCCAGACAGAGTGG
Source organism: Rana temporaria (assembly GCF_905171775.1). Taxonomy (NCBI): domain Eukaryota; kingdom Metazoa; phylum Chordata; class Amphibia; order Anura; family Ranidae; genus Rana; species Rana temporaria. Next base: position 224,256,323 of record NC_053494.1, on the reverse strand, counting down.
ATGAAGTGCCCCCAGACAGAGTGGGTGAAGTGCCCCCGGACAGAGTGGGTGAAGTGCCCCCGGACAGACCCCCCCCCACAAGCCTGGCAGCCGAAGTGTCACTTAGGATTTTCTGGGAGGAACAGGCCTCTCTCACAGGCCCGGCTCTAGGTCCTCTGCCACAGGCCAATTACTTGAATGAGCTAAATGGACAGATTTTGATTGAGCGAATCCTCCCAGTAGATCAAGCATAGGTCACTGGATGACAGCAAAGAGTACCTGTCAGCATTCCGGTCACCAGATCCCGATTGGTTCGTTCAAGCCCTGTTGGACAACCTGCCTCCGGGTTCTCCTCAAGCCGACCCCCCAATCGAATGGCATCCAGCCTGGGATCCTTTCAATAGAACCAGGGACCCAGTAGGACCCAGTAGGTCACTGGAGTCCCCTTTTACCTCCGGATGAGGTTTTGTGTAGCCTGCAAATTTGACCTGGTGGGCCGCGCCGGTGGGGTCCATGGATGCGCGCACCCTAAAGGTGGATGCCGCACCTGGAACCGGGACCCCACGAAGATTTTTAGAGCACATGACATCTGATTGGCTGCTGGGGGAAAACTTGTTCTGCCAGAACCCCTCTGGCGCCAACTGCCGGCCAGGGATGGCACTGCATCCCTGGAGCACAGACTGACCCAGTGGAACTTTAGCGTAATGCCCATAGTGAAAGTAAGGGGGCGCTACATACTAATCACCTCTATCTGATCTACCAATCCACTGCCTGATCTAGGCTTTCTAACGATCGTCCATCTGATGTAGACTATGGGCCAGATTCAGAAAGAATCGCCTATCTTTAGGCGGGCGTAGCGTATCTCAGACACACTACGCCGCCGTAACTTAGAGCGGCAGGTCCCGTATTCAGAAAGAACTTGCGCTCTAAGTTACGGCGGCGTAGTGTATCTGACATGGCGTAAGCCCGCCTAATTCAAACTAGGCTGGTAGTGGGCGTGTTGTATGTAAATGATTTGTGACCCCACGTAAATGACGCGCTTTACGAACGGCGCATGCTCAGTATCACGTCGAATTTTCTCCGTAAATTACGCCCGCTCAATGCTTAGTCGATGTGAACGTAACCTACGCACAGCCCCATTCACGGACGACTTACGCAAACAACGTAAACCGTGTATAATTCGACGCTGTTCCGACTTCCATACTTAACATTGGCTGCGCCTCATATAGCAGGGGTAACTTTACGCCGGTCAGACGCCTTAGGCCTCGTACACACGAGGGGACATGTCCGATAAGTCTTAGGCCCCGTACAGACGACCGAACATGTCTGCTGATATTTGTCCGCGGACCAGTTTCAGCAGACATGTTTGGTCGTCTGTACAGCCGAGCGGACAGAATTCCAGCGTACATTTGCCCGCTGGGCCTTTTTCCAGCGGGCAAATATTTCCAAACTTGTTTTAAAGCAGCCCGCTGGAATCCTGTCCGTCGGACATGTTCGGTCGTCTGTACAGACCTACCGTACATGTCCGAGCGGCCGCCATCCCTCGCATGCGTCGATTGACTTGCGTGGAAGCATTGAACTGGCAGGGCCGCGCACGTCGCTGCGTATCGTGTACGCGCGGATTTCTGTATGATGGTGAGTACAGCCATCATACAGAAATCCCCGGGCAGACATGTACGCTGAAAACGGTCCGGCGGACCGGTTTCATCGTACATGTTTGCCCGTGTGTACGTGGCCTTACAGACGACCGAACATGTCCGCCGGACAGGCTTCCAGCGGACATGTTTCTTAGCATGCCGTACACACGACCGAACATGTCTGCTGAAACTGGTCCGCGGTCCGGAGGTCGGGACGGTCTGGAGGTCGGGTCTGGAGATTGGGGTGGTCGGGTCTGGAGGTCGGGCCCGTCTGGAGGTCAGGACGGTCTGGAGGTCAGGGCGGTCTGAAGGTTGAGGTGGTCTGGAGGTCAGGGTGGTCGGGTCTGGAGGTCGGGGTGGTCTGGAGGTCGGAGGGATCTGGAGGTCGGGGTGATCTGGAGGTCGGGGTGGTATGGATGTTGGATGGTCGGCTCTGGTGGTCGGGGTGGTCTGGAGGTCGGGGTGATCTGGAGGTCGGGGTGATCTGGAGGTCGGGGTATCGGAATATCGGCCTCCTTTCCGCTCCCGTCCTCATTCCTGCCGCTCCCGACTGTTATGGATTCCTAAAGATCAAACGTGACAGACGAATGGCGGCCGGAAAGTTTTGGCGTTCTCATCGCTGACGGAAATGATTGAATTCCTGGACGGGTTTCTATTAGAAGAGGCTTTTATTAAAGAGCCTCTAATTCTGGATCATCGCAGGTCCTCATAATACAATCAGAGGAACAGCGGCCGCCGATCCTCGTGAATTATCATCATTCATCTTCTGCATCTACAACATTCCTCGAGTGTGGTGGGGGAGGGGAGGGGTGGGGCCTGGACAGCTACAGGAGAAACGAAGGAGCGAGACAAAATGTATTACATTCAAAGGAATTTGTCCCAAATTGAAGGATTGGAGACACGGGAAGGATGTGTCCCCTCTGCAGAACACGCCCCCACCTGGTGCAGTACCAGAGACAAATGGATAATCACATGGAACAACACAGATCTGCTCTGAACACAATGAAATTCTAGGCAAAATCCTTGCACCAGCCCTGCTTACATACTGGGGCAAATGGTGCTTTCCCATTGGTCCAAGACTCCAAGCTGTCTAATGAGCTCAGTGCCTCTGAGGAGAGGTGCTGTGAGCTGCAGTGTGTCGGCTTGTATTTGTACTGGCTGCTCTGTATGTAGCTTCTGACAGGCTGCACAAAAAGCCCCGTATCTCCCCAACCATAGGAGGCGGAGCCCCAAATTCTGACCAGTGGTGGGGTAGGACTTATGCTATTTTGGGTCTCTCTGACTTCAGATTAATGCGCTACGACCTTCGAAGCTCAATTTTTTATAATGTTCATGGCAGATGAGGCTCCGCCCCCTCGCCTCCTCTGACCGCACCTCCCTGATGAAGTCTCTCCTGATATGTTTTATCCCCCAAACATTTCACCATTCTGCTTACTCCTTCTATCAGGTCAATATCTTTCTGTAAGTGAGGTCTCCAGAAGATGATGGCGATGATGAAGATGAAGGCGATGATGAAGATGAAGATGATGGCGATGATGAAGATGATGGCGATGATGAAGATGATGGCGATGATGAAGATGATGGCGATGATGAAGATGAAGATGATGGCGATGATGAAGATGATGGCGATGAAGATGAAAATGATGGCAATGATGAAGATGATGGCGATGATGAAGATGATGGCAATGATGAAGATGATGGCGATGATGAAGATGATGGCGATGATGAAGATGAAGATGATGGCGATGATGAAGATGATGGCGATGAAGATGAAGATGATGGCGATGATGAAGATGATGGCGATGATGAAGATGAAGATGATGGCGATGATGAAGATGATGGCGATGAAGATGAAGATGATGGCAATGATGAAGATGATGGCGATGATGAAGATGATGGCAATGATGAAGATGATGGCGATGAAGATGAAGATGATGGCGATGGTGAAGATGATGAAGATGAAGATGAAGATGAAGATGGTGATGAAGGTGATGATGATGGTGATGATGATGGTGATGATGATGATGATGGTGGTGATGGTGATGGTGAAGATGGTGATGGTGATGGTGATGGTGATGAGGATGAGGATGATGAAGATGATGATGCTGTCCAGCCTCTCGCTGAGCCTCTCTCTCCTCTCACAGCTTCATAGGATCCTCTGGAGAGCAAATAGGAGAATAATGGGATTGTCATGGAATGTGATTTCCCGGGGGGCCGGAATCACGGCGACTCTTCATAGAGCAGAAAGTTAAAGTATGAAATCAATTAGATGGAGCAAAGACACGTGATCCTGTGTCGTAACGCGTAGGGATTGGACGGACGTACACCTGGAGTGACGTAAGCCGGCGCTGTGGAACGCCGCTCGTTTTTATTACTGCTGCACTTTTTAAATTTTGTTAATGTAAGCACAGGTCTTTTCCTTAATAAATTCCCCTGGTTTACTGTACTTCACTATTGGAGTCCCTCCTTCTTACATTTGGGGCTGAGTGCAGGGGCGGACTGACAACTCATGGGGCCCCTAGTGGCATGGGGCCCTCGGGCAGTGCCCGAGTGACTCAATGGTCAGTCCGCCCCTGGCTGAGTGCTGTGTGGATCTGTGAAGGAGACGCGGTACCAGCTGAAAGGGCGGACGGATTGGAATAACTCATAGAAGACTGCGAGTGTGGGATACATTGGATGCCTATCTTCATCTGCCTGGAGGTAAGAGACTAGTGAGCCCAGGGAAGGATTCCGTTCATCATCTGCCTGGAGGTAAGAGGCTAGTGAGCCCAGGGAAGGATTCCGTTCTTCATCTGCCTGGAGGTAAGAGGCTAGTGAGCCCAGGGAAGGATTCCGTTCATCATCTGCCTGGAGGTAAGAGGCTAGTGAGCTCAGGGAAGGATTCCGTTCATCATCTGCCTGGAGGTAAGAGACTAGTGAGCCCAGGGAAGGATTCCGTTCATCATCTGCCTGGAGGTAAGAGGCTAGTGAGCCCAGGGAAGGATTCCGTTCATCATCTGCCTGGAGGTAAGAGACTAGTGAGCCCAGGGAAGGATTCCGTTCATCATCTGCCTGGAGGTAAGAGGCTAGTGAGCCCAGGGAAGGATTCCGTTCTTCATCTGCCTGGAGGTAAGAGGCTAGTGAGCCCAGGGAAGGATTCCGTTCATCATCTGCCTGGAGTTAAGAGGCTAGTGAGCCCAGGGAAGGATTCCGTTCATCATCTGCCTGGAGGTAAGAGACTAGTGAGCCCAGGGAAGGATTCCGTTCATCATCTGCCTGGAGGTAAGAGGCTAGTGAGCCCAGGGAAGGATTCCGTTCATCATCTGCCTGGAGGTAAGAGGCTAGTGAGCCCAGGGAAGGATTCCGTTCATCATCTGCCTGGAGGTAAGAGGCTAGTGAGCCCAGGGAAGGATTCCGTTCATCATCTGCCTGGAGGTAAGAGGCTAGTGAGCCCAGGGAAGGATTCCGTTCATCATCTGCCTGGAGGTAAGAGGCTAGTGAGCCCAGGGAAGGATTCCGTTCATCATCTGCCTGGAGGTAAGAGGCTAGTGAGCCCAGGGAAGGATTCCGTTCATCATCTGCCTGGAGGTAAGAGGCTAGTGAGCCCAGGGAAGGATTCCGTTCATCATCTGCCTGGAGGTAAGAGGCTAGTGAGCCCAGGGAAGGATTCCGTTCATCATCTGCCTGGAGGTAAGAGGCTAGTGAGCCCAGGGAAGGATTCCGTTCATCATCTGCCTGGAGGTAAGAGGCTAGTGAGCCCAGGGAAGGATTCCGTTCATCATCTGCCTGGAGGTAAGAGGCTAGTGAGCCCAGGGAAGGATTCCGTTCATCATCTGCCTGGAGGTAAGAGGCTAGTGAGCCCAGGGAAGGATTCCGTTCATCATCTGCCTGGAGGTAAGAGGCTAGTGAGCCCAGGGAAGGATTCCGTTCATCATCTGCCTGGAGGTAAGAGGCTAGTGAGCCCAGGGAAGGATTCCGTTCATCATCTGCCTGGAGGTAAGGCTAGTGAGCCCAGGGAAGGATTCCGTTCATCATCGGCCTGGAGTAAGAGGCTAGTGAGCCCAGGGAAGGATTCCGTTCATCATCTGCCTGGAGGTAAGAGGCTAGTGAGCCCAGGGAAGGATTCCGTCATCATCTGCCTGGAGGTAAGAGGCTAGTGAGCCCAGGGAAGGATTCCGTTCATCATCTGCCTGGAGGTAAGAGGCTAGTGAGCCCAGGGAAGGATTCCCGTTCATCATCTGCCTGGAGTAAGAGGCTAGTGAGCCCAGGGAAGGATTCCGTTCATCATCTGCCTGGAGGTAAGAGGCTAGTGAGCCAGGGAAGGATTCCGTTCATCATCTGCCTGGAGGTAAGAGGCTAGTGAGCCCAGGGAAGGATTCCGTTCATCATCTGCCTGGAGGTAAGAGGCTAGTGAGCCCAGGGAAGGATTCCGTTCATCATCTGCCTGGAGGTAAGAGGCTAGTGAGCCCAGGGAAGGATTCCGTTCATCATCTGCCTGGAGGTAAGAGGCTAGTGAGCCCAGGGAAGGATTCCGTTCATCATCTGCCTGGAGGTAAGAGGCTAGTGAGCCCAGGGAAGGATTCCGTTCATCATCTGCCTGGAGGTAAGAGGCTAGTGAGCCCAGGGAAGGATTCCGTTCATCATCTGCCTGGAGGTAAGAGGCTAGTGAGCCCAGGGAAGGATTCCGTTCATCATCTGCCTGGAGGTAAGAGGCTAGTGAGCCCAGGGAAGGATTCCGTTCATCATCTGCCTGGAGGTAAGAGGCTAGTGAGCCCAGGGAAGGATTCCGTTCATCATCTGCCTGGAGGTAAGAGGCTAGTGAGCCCAGGGAAGGATTCCGTTCATCATCTGCCTGGAGGTAAGAGGCTAGTGAGCCCAGGGAAGGATTCCGTTCATCATCTGCCTGGAGGTAAGAGGCTAGTGAGCCCAGGGAAGGATTCCGTTCATCATCTGCCTGGAGGTAAGAGGCTAGTGAGCCCAGGGAAGGATTCCGTTCATCATCTGCCTGGAGGTAAGAGGCTAGTGAGCCCAGGGAAGGATTCCGTTCATCATCTGCCTGGAGGTAAGAGGCTAGTGATCTCAGGGAAGGATTCCGTTCATCATCTGCCTGGAGGTAAGAGGCTAGTGAGCCCAGGGAAGGATTCCGTTCATCATCTGCCTGGAGGTAAGAGGCTAGTGAGCCCAGGGAAGGATTCCGTTCATCATCTGCCTGGAGGTAAGAGGCTAGTGAGCCCAGGGAAGGATTCCGTTCATCATCTGCCTGGAGGTAAGAGGCTAGTGAGCCCAGGGAAGGATTCCGTTCATCATCTGCCTGGAGGTAAGAGGCTAGTGAGCCCAGGGAAGGATTCCGTTCATCATCTGCCTGGAGGTAAGAGGCTAGTGAGCTCAGGGAAGGATTCCGTTCATCATCTGCCTGGAGGTAAGAGGCTAGTGAGCCCAGGGAAGGGTTCCGTTCATCATCTGCCTGGAGGTAAGAGGCTAGTGAGCCCAGGGAAGGATTCCGTTCATCATCTGCCTGGAGGTAAGAGGCTAGTGAGCCCAGGGAAGGATTCCGTTCATCATCTGCCTGGAGGTAAGAGGCTAGTGAGCCCAGGGAAGGATTCCGTTCATCATCTGCCTGGAGGTAAGAGGCTAGTGAGCCCAGGGAAGGATTCCGTTCATCATCTGCCTGGAGGTAAGAGGCTAGTGAGCTCAGGGAAGGATTCCGTTCATCATCTGCCTGGAGGTAAGAGGCTAGTGAGCTCAGGGAAGGATTCCGTTCATCATCTGCCTGGAGGTAAGAGGCTAGTGAGCCCAGGGAAGGATTCCGTTCATCATCTGCCTGGAGGTAAGAGGCTAGTGAGCCCAGGGAAGGATTCCGTTCATCATCTGCCTGGAGGTAAGAGGCTAGTGAGCCCAGGGAAGGATTCCGTTCATCATCTGCCTGGAGGTAAGAGGCTAGTGAGCCCAGGGAAGGATTCCGTTCATCATCTGCCTGGAGGTAAGAGGCTAGTGAGCTCAGGGAAGGATTCCGTTCATCATCTGCCTGGAGGTAAGAGGCTAGTGAGCTCAGGGAAGGATTCCGTTCATCATCTGCCTGGAGGTAAGAGGCTAGTGAGCCCAGGGAAGGATTCCGTTCATCATCTGCCTGGAGGTAAGAGGCTAGTGAGCCAGGGAAGGATTCCGTTCATCATCTGCCTGGAGGTAAGAGGCTAGTGAGCCCAGGGAAGGATTCCGTTCATCATCTGCCTGGAGGTAAGAGGCTAGTGAGCCCAGGGAAGGATTCCGTTCATCATCTGCCTGGAGGTAAGAGGCTAGTGAGCCCAGGGAAGGATTCCGTTCATCATCTGCCTGGAGGTAAGAGGCTAGTGAGCCCAGGGAAGGATTCCGTTCATCATCTGCCTGGAGGTAAGAGGCTAGTGAGCCCAGGGAAGGATTCCGTTCATCATCTGCCTGGAGGTAAGAGGCTAGTGAGCCCAGGGAAGGATTCCGTTCATCATCTGCCTGGAGGTAAGAGGCTAGTGAGCCCAGGGAAGGATTCCGTTCATCATCTGCCTGGAGGTAAGAGGCTAGTGAGCCAGGGAAGGATTCCGTTCATCATCTGCCTGGAGGTAAGAGGCTAGTGAGCCCAGGGAAGGATTCCGTTCATCATCTGCCTGGAGGTAAGAGGCTAGTGAGCCCAGGGAAGGATTCCGTTCATCATCTGCCTGGAGGTAAGAGGCTAGTGAGCCAGGGAAGGATTCCGTTCATCATCTGCCTGGAGGTAAGAGGCTAGTGAGCCCAGGGAAGGATTCCGTTCATCATCTGCCTGGAGGTAAGAGGCTAGTGAGCCCAGGGAAGGATTCCGTTCATCATCTGCCTGGAGGTAAGAGGCTAGTGAGCCCAGGGAAGGATTCCGTTCATCATCTGCCTGGAGGTAAGAGGCTAGTGAGCCCAGGGAAGGATTCCGTTCATCATCTGCCTGGAGGTAAGAGGCTAGTGAGCCCAGGGAAGGATTCCGTTCATCATCTGCCTGGAGGTAAGAGGCTAGTGAGCCCAGGGAAGGATTCCGTTCATCATCTGCCTGGAGGTAAGAGGCTAGTGAGCCCAGGGAAGGATTCCGTTCATCATCTGCCTGGAGGTAAGAGGCTAGTGAGCCCAGGGAAGGATTCCGTTCATCATCTGCCTGGAGGTAAGAGGCTAGTGAGCCCAGGGAAGGATTCCGTTCATCATCTGCCTGGAGGTAAGAGGCTAGTGAGCCCAGGGAAGGATTCCGTTCATCATCTGCCTGGAGGTAAGAGGCTAGTGAGCCCAGGGAAGGATTCCGTTCATCATCTGCCTGGAGGTAAGAGGCTAGTGAGCCCAGGGAAGGATTCCGTTCATCATCTGCCTGGAGGTAAGAGGCTAGTGAGCCCAGGGAAGGATTCCGTTCATCATCTGCCTGGAGGTAAGAGGCTAGTGAGCCCAGGGAAGGATTCCGTTCATCATCTGCCTGGAGGTAAGAGGCTAGTGAGCCCAGGGAAGGATTCCGTTCATCATCTGCCTGGAGGTAAGAGGCTAGTGAGCCCAGGGAAGGATTCCGTTCATCATCTGCCTGGAGGTAAGAGGCTAGTGAGCCCAGGGAAGGATTCCGTTCATCATCTGCCTGGAGGTAAGAGGCTAGTGAGCCCAGGGAAGGATTCCGTTCATCATCTGCCTGGAGGTAAGAGGCTAGTGAGCCCAGGGAAGGATTCCGTTCATCATCTGCCTGGAGGTAAGAGGCTAGTGAGCCCAGGGAAGGATTCCGTTCATCATCTGCCTGGAGGTAAGAGGCTAGTGAGCCCAGGGAAGGATTCCGTTCATCATCTGCCTGGAGGTAAGAGGCTAGTGAGCCCAGGGAAGGATTCCGTTCATCATCTGCCTGGAGGTAAGAGGCTAGTGAGCCCAGGGAAGGATTCCGTTCATCATCTGCCTGGAGGTAAGAGGCTAGTGAGCCCAGGGAAGGATTCCGTTCATCATCTGCCTGGAGGTAAGAGACTAGTGAGCCCAGGGAAGGATTCCGTTCATCATCTGCCTGGAGGTAAGAGGCTAGTGAGCCAGGGAAGGATTCCGTTCATCATCTGCCTGGAGGTAAGAGGCTAGTGAGCCCAGGGAAGGATTCCGTTCATCATCTGCCTGGAGGTAAGAGGCTAGTGAGCCCAGGGAAGGATTCCGTTCATCATCTGCCTGGAGGTAAGAGGCTAGTGAGCCCAGGGAAGGATTCCGTTCTTCATCTGCCTGGAGGTAAGAGACTAGTGAGCCCAGGGAAGGATTCCGTTCATCATCTGCCTGGAGGTAAGAGACTAGTGAGCCCAGGGAAGGATTCCGTTCATCATCTGCCTGGAGGTAAGAGGCTAGTGATCTCAGGGAAGGATTCCGTTCATCATCTGCCTGGAGGTAAGAGGCTAGTGAGCCCAGGGAAGGATTCCGTTCATCATCTGCCTGGAGGTAAGAGGCTAGTGAGCCCAGGGAAGGATTCCGTTCATCATCTGCCTGGAGGTAAGAGGCTAGTGAGCTCAGGGAAGGATTCCGTTCATCATCTGCTTGGAGGTAAGAGGCTAGTGAGCCCAGGGAAGGATTCCGTTCATCATCTGCCTGGAGGTAAGAGACTAGTGAGCCCAGGGAAGGATTCCGTTCATCATCTGCCTGGAGGTAAGAGGCTAGTGAGCTCAGGGAAGGATTCCGTTCATCATCTGCCTGGAGGTAAGAGGCTAGTGAGCCCAGGGAAGGATTCCGTTCATCATCTGCCTGGAGGTAAGAGGCTAGTGAGCCCAGGGAAGGATTCCGTTCATCATCTGCCTGGAGGTAAGAGGCTAGTGAGCTCAGGGAAGGATTCCGTTCATCATCTGCTTGGAGGTAAGAGGCTAGTGAGCCCAGGGAAGGATTCCGTTCATCATCTGCCTGGAGGTAAGAGGCTAGTGATCTCAGGGAAGGATTCCGTTCATCATCTGCCTGGAGGTAAGAGGCTAGTGAGCCCAGGGAAGGATTCCGTTCATCATCTGCCTGGAGGTAAGAGGCTAGTGAGCCCAGGGAAGGATTCCGTTCATCATCTGCCTGGAGGTAAGAGGCTAGTGAGCCCAGGGAAGGATTCCGTTCATCATCTGCCTGGAGGTAAGAGGCTAGTGAGCTCAGGGAAGGATTCCGTTCATCATCTGCCTGGAGGTAAGAGGCTAGTGAGCCCAGGGAAGGATTCCGTTCATCATCTGCCTGGAGGTAAGAGACTAGTGAGCCCAGGGAAGGATTCCGTTCTTCATCTGCCTGGAGGTAAGAGGCTAGTGAGCCCAGGGAAGGATTCCGTTCATCATCTGCCTGGAGGTAAGAGGCTAGTGAGCCCAGGGAAGGATTCCGTTCATCATCTGCCTGGAGGTAAGAGACTAGTGAGCCCAGGGAAGGATTCCGTTCATCATCTGCCTGGAGGTAAGAGGCTAGTGAGCCCAGGGAAGGATTCCGTTCATCATCTGCCTGGAGGTAAGAGGCTAGTGAGCCCAGGGAAGGATTCCGTTCATCATCTGCCTGGAGGTAAGAGACTAGTGAGCCCAGGGAAGGATTCCGTTCTTCATCTGCCTGGAGGTAAGAGACTAGTGATCTCAGGGAAGGATTCCGTTCATCATCTGCCTGGAGGTAAGAGGCTAGTGAGCTCAGGGAAGGATTCCGTTCATCATCTGCCTGGAGGTAAGAGGCTAGTGAGCCCAGGGAAGGATTCCGTTCATCATCTGCCTGGAGGTAAGAGGCTAGTGATCTCAGGGAAGGATTCCGTTCATCATCTGCCTGGAGGTAAGAGGCTAGTGAGCTCAGGGAAGGATTCCGTTCATCATCTGCCTGGAGGTAAGAGGCTAGTGAGCCCAGGGAAGGATTCCGTTCATCATCTGCCTGGAGGTAAGAGGCTAGTGAGCCCAGGGAAGGATTCCGTTCATCATCTGCCTGGAGGTAAGAGGCTAGTGAGCCCAGGGAAGGATTCCGTTCATCATCTGCCTGGAGGTAAGAGGCTAGTGAGCCCAGGGAAGGATTCCGTTCTTCATCTGCCTGGAGGTAAGAGGCTAGTGAGCCCAGGGAAGGATTCCGTTCATCATCTGCCTGGAGGTAAGAGGCTAGTGAGCCCAGGGAAGGATTCCGTTCATCATCTGCCTGGAGGTAAGAGGCTAGTGAGCCCAGGGAAGGATTCCGTTCTTCATCTGCCTGGAGGTAAGAGGCTAGTGAGCCCAGGGAAGGATTCCGTTCATCATCTGCCTGGAGGTAAGAGGCTAGTGAGCCCAGGGAAGGATTCCGTTCATCATCTGCCTGGAGGTAAGAGGCTAGTGAGCCCAGGGAAGGATTCCGTTCATCATCTGCCTGGAGGTAAGAGGCTAGTGAGCTCAGGGAAGGATTCCGTTCATCATCTGCCTGGAGGTAAGAGACTAGTGAGCCCAGGGAAGGATTCCGTTCATCATCTGCCTGGAGGTAAGAGGCTAGTGAGCCCAGGGAAGGATTCCGTTCATCATCTGCCTGGAGGTAAGAGGCTAGTGAGCCCAGGGAAGGATTCCGTTCATCATCTGCCTGGAGGTAAGAGGCTAGTGAGCTCAGGGAAGGATTCCGTTCATCATCTGCCTGGAGGTAAGAGGCTAGTGAGCCCAGGGAAGGATTCCGTTCATCATCTGCCTGGAGGTAAGAGACTAGTGAGCCCAGGGAAGGATTCCGTTCATCATCTGCCTGGAGGTAAGAGGCTAGTGATCTCAGGGAAGGATTCCGTTCATCATCTGCCTGGAGGTAAGAGACTAGTGAGCCCAGGGAAGGATTCCGTTCTTCATCTGCCTGGAGGTAAGAGGCTAGTGAGCTCAGGGAAGGATTCCGTTCTTCATCTGCCTGGAGGTAAGAGGCTAGTGAGCCCAGGGAAGGATTCCGTTCATCATCTGCCTGGAGGTAAGAGGCTAGTGAGCCCAGGGAAGGATTCCGTTCATCATCTGCCTGGAGGTAAGAGGCTAGTGAGCCCAGGGAAGGATTCCGTTCATCATCTGCCTGGAGGTAAGAGGCTAGTGAGCCCAGGGAAGGATTCCGTTCATCATCTGCCTGGAGGTAAGAGGCTAGTGAGCCCAGGGAAGGATTCCGTTCATCATCTGCCTGGAGGTAAGAGGCTAGTGAGCCCAGGGAAGGATTCCGTTCATCATCTGCCTGGAGGTAAGAGGCTAGTGAGCCCAGGGAAGGATTCCGTTCATCATCTGCCTGGAGGTAAGAGACTAGTGAGCCCAGGGAAGGATTCCGTTCATCATCTGCCTGGAGGTAAGAGGCTAGTGAGCTCAGGGAAGGATTCCGTTCTTCATCTGCCTGGAGGTAAGAGACTAGTGAGCCCAGGGAAGGATTCCGTTCATCATCTGCCTGGAGGTAAGAGGCTAGTGAGCTCAGGGAAGGATTCCGTTCATCATCTGCCTGGAGGTAAGAGGCTAGTGAGCCCAGGGAAGGATTCCGTTCATCATCTGCCTGGAGGTAAGAGGCTAGTGAGCCCAGGGAAGGATTCCGTTCATCATCTGCCTGGAGGTAAGAGGCTAGTGAGCCCAGGGAAGGATTCCGTTCTTCATCTGCCTGGAGGTAAGAGGCTAGTGATCTCAGGGAAGGATTCCGTTCATCATCTGCCTGGAGGTAAGAGGCTAGTGAGCCCAGGGAAGGATTCCGTTCTTCATCTGCCTGGAGGTAAGAGGCTAGTGAGCCCAGGGAAGGATTCCGTTCATCATCTGCCTGGAGGTAAGAGGCTAGTGAGCCCAGGGAAGGATTCCGTTCATCATCTGCCTGGAGGTAAGAGGCTAGTGAACCCAGGGAAGGATTCCGTTCATCATCTGCCTGGAGGTAAGAGGCTAGTGAGCCCAGGGAAGGATTCCGTTCTTCATCTGCCTGGAGGTAAGAGGCTAGTGATCTCAGGGAAGGATTCCGTTCATCATCTGCCTGGAGGTAAGAGGCTAGTGAGCCCAGGGAAGGATTCCGTTCATCATCTGCCTGGAGGTAAGAGGCTAGTGATCTCAGGGAAGGATTCCGTTCATCATCTGCTTGTCATTATTATTTCATTCCATTGAATTCATCAATATCAAGCATTTCCTATCTGGCAGGATTCACTATTATTGATCTTGGGATTCTTTTTGCACACCACTTATCCTGCAATTCTTGCTGGATTGGTTCATTTATTGGACTCTATTGCACTTTTTTGTCTGATTTATGCATTTTTGAGTTTGACAGCTCTCCTATTATATTATATTATAAATATTGAATACATTTATCACTTATCACTTTTTTTCCCTTTTTTTTTGGTTCCTATGTGGTCATATTTTTGTGTGTCACTATTTCTGTGAGATACGTTGCGCAGAATCACACCCACTTTTAATTAGATGGAGGAGAATGGCGGGTGGGGAAGGAGAATGGCGGGTGGGGGAGGAGAATGGCGGGTGGGGGAGGAGAATGGAGGGTGGGGGAGGAGAATGGCGGGTGGGGGAGGAGAATGGCGGGTGGGGGAGGGGAATGGCGGGTGGGGGAGGAGAATGGAGGGTGGGGGAGGAGAATGGCGGGTGGAGGAGGAGAATGGCGGGTGGGGGAGGAGAATGGCGGGTGGGGGAGGGGAATGGCGGGTGGGGGAGGAGAATGGAGGGTGGGGGAGGAGAATGGCGGGTGGGGGAGGAGAATGGTGGGTGGGGGAGGAGAATGGCAGGTGGAGGAGGAGAATGGCGGGTGGAGGAGGAGAATGGAGGGTGGGGGAGGGGAATGGCGGGTGGGGGAGGAGAATGGCGGGTGGAGGAGGAGAATGGCGGGGTGGAGGAGGAGAATTGAGGGTGGGGGAGGAGAATGGCGGGTGGGGGAGGAGAATGGCGGGTGGGGGAGGAGAATGGCGGGTGGAGGAGGAGAATGGAGGGTGGGGGAGGAGAATGGCGGGTGGGGGAGGAGAATGGCGGGGTGGAGGAGGAGAATGGAGGGTGGGGGAGGAGAATGGAGGGTGGGGGAGGAGAATGGCGGGTGGGGGAGGAGAATGGCGGGTGAAGGGAGGGGAATGGCGGGTGGAGGAGGAGAATGGCTGGTGGGGGAGGAGAATGGTGGGTGGGGAGGAGAATTTAAGGGTGGGGGAGAATGGCGGGTGGGGGAGGAGAATGGCGGGTGGGGGAGGAGAATGGTGGGTGGGGAGGAGAATTTAAGGGTGGGGGAGAATGGCGGGTGGAGGGGGAGAATGGTGGGTGGAGGAGGAGAATGGCGGGTGGAGGAGGAGAATGGAGGGTGGGGGAGGAGAATGGAGGGTGGGGGAGGAGAATGGAGGGTGGGGGAGGAGAATGGCGGGTGGGGGAGGGGAATGGCGGGTGGGGGAGGAGAATGGAGGGTGGGGGAGGAGAATGGCGGGTGGAGGAGGAGAATGGCGGGTGGTGGAGGAGAATGGCGGGTGGGGGAGGGGAATGGCGGGTGGGGGAGGAGAATGGAGGGTGGGGGAGGAGAATGGCGGGTGGGGGAGGAGAATGGTGGGTGGGGGAGGAGAATGGCAGGTGGAGGAGGAGAATGGCGGGTGGAGGAGGAGAATGGAGGGTGGGGGAGGGGAATGGCGGGTGGGGGAGGAGAATGGCGGGTGGAGGAGGAGAATGGCGGGGTGGAGGAGGAGAATTGAGGGTGGGGGAGGAGAATGGCGGGTGGGGGAGGAGAATGGCGGGTGGGGGAGGAGAATGGCGGGTGGAGGAGGAGAATGGAGGGTGGGGGAGGAGAATGGCGGGTGGGGGAGGAGAATGGCGGGGTGGAGGAGGAGAATGGAGGGTGGGGGAGGAGAATGGAGGGTGGGGGAGGAGAATGGCGGGTGGGGGAGGAGAATGGCGGGTGAAGGGAGGGGAATGGCGGGTGGAGGAGGAGAATGGCTGGTGGGGGAGGAGAATGGTGGGTGGGGAGGAGAATTTAAGGGTGGGGGAGAATGGCGGGTGGGGGAGGAGAATGGCGGGTGGGGGAGGAGAATGGTGGGTGGGGAGGAGAATTTAAGGGTGGGGGAGAATGGCGGGTGGAGGGGGAGAATGGTGGGTGGAGGAGGAGAATGGCGGGTGGAGGAGGAGAATGGAGGGTGGGGGAGGGGATAATGATGATCTCTATGGCTGGGGTAATACTCTGCACTGTACACCATTCTTTGTATCTCTCCTCAGAATACACCGTGTGACACAACCTCACAGGGAGAAAAGGGGAGAAGGGATAGATGGATGGATGGATGGAGGAGGGGAGAGGGGGATGTGAAGAGGGATGAATAGTGGGGCGGGTGGATGGAGGAGGGGAGAAGGGATAGATGGAGGGATGGATGAGGGGAGAAGGGATAGATGGATGGATGGATGAGGGGAGAGGGGGATAGATGGAGGGATGAATAGCGGGGCGGATGGATGGAGGAGGGGAGAGGGGGATGTGAAGAGGGATGAATAGTGGGGAGGATGGATGGAGGAGGGGGGAGGGGATAGATGGATGGATGGATGGATGGAGGAGGGGAGAAAGGGATAGATGGAGGGATGAATAGTGGGGCGGGTGGATGGAGGAGGGGAGAGGGGGATAGATGGAGGGATGGGTGGATGGAGGAGGGGAGAGGGGGATAGATGGAGGGATGGGTGGATGGAGGAGGGGGGAGGGGATAGATGGATGGATGGATGGAGGAGGGGAGAGGGGGATAGATGGAGGGATGGATGAGGGGAGAAGGGATAGATGGAGGGATGAATAGCGGGGAGGGTGGATGGATGAGGGGAGAGGGGGATAGATGGAGGGATGGATGAGGGGAGAAGGGATAGATGGAGGGATGAATAGTGGGGAGGGTGGATGGATGAGGGGAGAGGGGGATAGATGGAGGGATGGATGAGGGGAGAAGGGATAGATGGAGGGATGAATAGCGGGGAGGGTGGATGGATGAGGGGAGAAGGGATGGATGGAGGGATGGATGAGGGGAGAAGGGATAGATGGAGGGATGAATAGCGGGGCGGATGGATGGAGGGGGGATGTGAAGAGGGATGATCGGTAGATGGCTTTATGAATGGAGAGAAGGATGGAGGGGGGATGGGTGGGGGGGGGATTGATAAATGACGGGATACACTGATGGAGGGATGAGAGAGAAAAAGGGAAGGATGGAGGAATAGAGGGATATATGGAGGGATATATGGATGGAGGGATGGATGGAGGAGTATACTGTATATTGGGATGGTTGGTTTTTTTGGATAGAGAGGGGGAGGGGCGGAGGGATGGATGGAGAGATAGAGGGGGGAGGGGGGAATAAAGGGAGATGTGTGGAGAGGGGGAGGGGGGATGGAGGGATCACCGGCTGCAAAAACAAAACTCCAAACCCACAGAAAAGAATTCCCATCATCACTTCCAGGTCCGAATATTCCCGTCACAGGATAGAAATGTGACGACCTCAGCAACCCCCCCCCCCCCAGAGGAACCACAGAGCCCAGCCAGCATTTGCTTCCAACATCACACAGATGCAGCGTTCATCACTCTCATCATCATTCCCATCATCATCATCACTCCCATCATCATCATCACTCCCATCATCACTCTCATCATCATCATCATCACTCCCATCATCACTCCCATCATCACTCCCATCATCACTCCCATCATCATCACTCCCATCATCACTCTCATCATCATCATCATCACTCCCATCATCACTCCCATCATCACTCCCATCATCATCATCACTCCCATCATCACTCTCATCATCATCATCATCACTCCCATCATCACTCCCATCATCATCACTCCCATCATCACTCTCATCATCATCATCATCACTCCCATCATCACTCCCATCATCACTCTCATCAGGGTCACTACTGAGGAAAAGGGGTCTGTACTTAGTGGGGGGGTCTTTACTGAGGAAAGGCTGTCTGTACTTAGTGAGGGGGGTCTGTACTTAGTGAGGGGGGTCTGTACTGAGCGGGAGGTGTCTGTACTTATTGGAGGGGGTATATATTGAGTAAGGGGGGTCTGTACTTAGTGAGGGGGGTCTGTACTTAGTGAGGGGGGTCTGTACTTAGTGAGGGGGGTCTGTACTAAGGGGGGGTCTGTACTAAGGGGGAACTATAGTTGGTGGTGGGGGGGTGACACCAATTTTTTCCGCACCGGGTGACACCAACTCTAGTGACGCCACTGGGAAGGGATGAGCTTCTCCATCATTAACTTCATCCACAAAACACTAATAGCCAGATTCGAGTATTAGTGCCCACAGAACCAGATACGCCTGAAAATAGGCTTCCTACGACTGACAGAACTTTCCTACGCCGGCGTATCTGGCGCACCCATTGATTTCCTATGCAAATAAGGGAGATACATCGATTCAGAAACGTACGTTTGGCCGGCGCAGGCTACGCGCGGTGTGCGTAAGTCGTTTGTCCGGCGTAAAGTTATTCCATCAAAAAGCTGGATTTTCTTTGCACCAGACGTGCACAGGTCAGCTGGAGATCAGCTACAGCCGCAGCGTTACGGACGAGCGGAGCAACCACACTTGCAGGACAACACACATCTGTGTGCCAACATGCCAGGGGCAGCCGTGGTCCTAGCACTACTAATGTGTCCACCGATTAGTAGGAGGGCACGGGAGAGGATATACTGCACGCGCATTAACGTCTTTGGCATGGGGGATTCGCATCTTCAGATTCAGCCCTGATGCCATCCTGGAATTAGCCACACCCCTGCATTATGACATCACCAGCAAGACACACCCCTCACATGCAGTGCAGCCACTGGTCAAGGTCCTGGCAACACTCCATTTCCTCGCCACTGGATCTTTTCAGCGTACAAGTGGAGTCGTGTCTGGGATGGCACAGTCCTCCATGAGCAGAAGTGTGCACCAGGTTGTCCCCGCAATCCTCAGACGCATGTCCCACCACATCATCAGACCCACCCATGAGCATCTGCGGAATAAGGCAATGGAGGATTTCTACAGAATTGCCAGATTCCCACGCACCGTGGGGGCCATTGATTGCACACATGTGGCACTACAACCCCCCCCCCCGTGCCACAGAGCACATATACCGCAATCGGAAGCAGTGGCATTCCATCAATGTACAGGTGATAGCCGATGCCCAAGGCCTCATATGGCATGTCCGTGCCAAACACCCCGGGGCCAGCCATGACAGCTACATATACCGTCAGAGCCCCATCTCAACGGAACGTGTACGGGGACAGCTGGCTGGTTGGTGAGTGACATGGGTGTCAGGTATGACTGTCCCGCCCCCCCATGATGCAGACATCACGAGGGGCACATGCATGACTAACATCCTCCTGTCTTTTCCCTTCCAGGTGACTCTGCATATGCACTTGGGCCCCATCTCATGACCCCATTCCGGAACCCCCAAACCCCAGGAGAGAGAAGATACAATGCTGCACACATACGTACCCGTGCAGTGGTGGAACGCACATTTGACCTCCTGAAGTCCCGTTTCCGATGCCTGTATAAGTCTGGGGGTACCCTGTTGTATTCCCCAAACTTTGTGTGCCAGATCATCGGTGCATGTTGTATTCTGCACAACTACGCCATGAGAAAGGGCCTGGAGATTGACATACGTTATGACCTGACCCCCCAACCAGACAGTCCCCCCCTAACTTAGGCTACCCCGTCTGCTGAGGGAGCAGCAGTCAGGAGACGCCTTGCAGAAGACATGTTTGCATGTTAAACACACACATTCATCATGGCACAAGGAGAATGCACGCATGCACACCACTGTGGTCCCTAGCACAGACACCACATCCACCTCACATTGGTTTAGCCCAAGTCCACCATGCAGGACTTGGGAGCAGCAACGCCACGACAATTATGTCGCTGTCCGTTCATACACCATTCACACGGTCGCGGGGATAACTTCTCCCCAATGACTGAGGGTCACCCCCCCCCCCATTCACACACCAGTCACACTGTAGCCTGCACTCCTCACCGTGTGCTTTAAATAATCATAAAAAAAGCTCATGACCTGAGCATAGGAAAAAAAAGTCCAAAAAAAAAAAGCCACCTATTTGGGCTGACGGGGGCTGTGCCTGGTGGCAGCTTTCTGGCTCCTCAGCTGCCTGGGGGGGAGCCTGGGGTGGGGGGGTGGGACATCTGGAGGTGGCTCATCCCCGGGTGTGCCACTCCTGGCAGGTGATGGCTGCCTGCCCTCCAAGGCCACAGCTATTGTGGAAGTGCGGCTCGGCGGGTACAATTAGGGTCAGTGTGAAGGCGGAGGGGGTGGGGCGGAGGGGGTGGCGCGGAGGGGGTGGCGCAAAGGAGGTGGCGTCTCGGTATTCCATAATGGTTCTGGGTAACGAGATAAAGTGCGAGTTGTGGAAGTGCGGCTCGGCGGGTACAATTAGGGTCAGTGTGAAGGTGGAGGGGGTGACGCGGAGGAGGTGGCGTGGAGCGGTTGGCACGGAGGGGGTGGCCCGGAGGGGGTGGCGTTTCGTTATTCCATAATGGTTCTGGGTAACGAGATAAAGTGCGAGTTGTGGAAGTGCGGCTCGGCGGGTACAATTAGGGTCAGTGTGAAGGTGGAGGGGGTGGCGCGGAGGAGGTGGCGTGGAGCGGTTGGCACGGAGGGGGTGGCGCGGAGGGGGTGGCGTTTCGGTATTCCATAATGGTTCTGGGTAACGAGATAAAGTGCAAGTTGTGGAAGTGCGGCTCGGCGGGTACAATTAGGGTCAGTGTGAAGGTGGAGGGGGTGGCGCGGAGGAGGTGGCGTGGAGCGGTTGGCACGGAGGGGGTGGCGCGGAGGGGGTGGCGTTTCGGTATTCCATAATGGTTCTGGGTAACGAGATAAAGTGCGAGTTGTGGAAGTGCGGCTCGGCGGGTACAATTAGGGTCAGTGTGAAGGTGGAGGGGATGGCGCGGAGGGGGTGGCGTGTAGGGGGTGGCGCGGCGGGTACAATTAGGGTCAGTGTGAAGGTGGAGGGGGTGGCGCGGAGGGGGTGGCGCGGAGGGGGTGGCGCGTAGGAGGTGGCGCGGCGGGTACAATTAGGGTCAGTGTGAAGGTGGAGGGGGTGGTGCGGAGGGGGTGGCGTGGAGGAGGTGGCGCGGAGGAGGTGGCGCGAAGGGGGGTGGCGTCTCGGTATTCCATAATGGTTCTGGGTAACGAGATAAAGTGCGAGTTGTGGAAGTGCGGCACGGCGTGTACAATTAGGGTCAGTGTGAAGGTGGAGGGGATGGCGCGGAGGGGGTGGCGTGTAGGGGGTGGCGCGGCGGGTACAATTAGGGTCAGTGTGAAGGCGGAGGGGGTGCTGCGGAGGGGGTGGCGCGGAGGGGGTGGCGCGTAGGAGGTGGCGCGGCGGGTACAATTAGGGTCAGTGTGAAGGTGGAGGGGGTGGTGCGGAGGGGGTGGCGTGGAGGAGGTGGCGCGGAGGAGGTGGCGCGAAAGGGGTGGCGTCTCGGTATTCCATAATGGTTCTGGGTAACGAGATAAAGTGCGAGTTGTGGAAGTGCGGCACGGCGTGTACAATTAGGGTCAGTGTGAAGGTGGAGGGGGTGGCGTGGAGGGGGTGGCGCGGCGGGTACAATTAGGGTCAGTGTGAAGGTGGAGGGGGTGGTGCGGAGGGGGTGGCGTGGAGGGGGTGGCGCGGCGGGTACAATTAGGGTCAGTGTGAAGGGCTCTTCATATCTGAAGATGATGAGTGAAAGGAGAGCGAGGAGCTGAAATTGTTTCCATTTGAAGGAGATTGAATTGCCGTCGGAATGAGAAGAAAAACGACTCTTTTATTTTTATTATTGGGCAATCAGCCTCACTGTGCAGCTGCCGGCGCTTCCCTTCCCTGCCTGCAAATTAGTTCTATTTAAGAAATGGCGGCTCAGCAATGAAGAAAAATCTTCACTACAAATTCAAATATTTACCACGATGACGTCTAAAATAATTGCTGGCGGGATGGACCTGGATGTGCCCATTGCTTGGACCTCACTTCAGGGGTAAACGAGCCACCAGGATCTCCGGAACATTTCATGGCACTGACACTGGCCTTTCTGGACTTGTAATGGAGGATAGAGGAAAGTTGAGGATGACTGAGGCCTGGGGCGGCCTGGATTACTGAGGCCTGGGGGGGCCTGGATGACTGAGGCCTGGGGGGGGCCTGGATGACTGAGGCTTGGGGGGGGCCTGGATGACTGAGGCCTGGGGGGGGCCTGGATTACTGAGGCCTGGGGGGAGGCCTGGATGACTGAGGCTTGGGGGGGGGCTGGATGACTGAGGATTGGGGGGAGGCCTGGATGACTGAGGCTTGGGGGGGCCTGGATAACTGGTGCTTGGGGGGGGGCTGGATTACTGAGGCCTGGGGGGGCCTGGATGACTGAGGCCTGGGGGGACCTGGATTACTGAGGCCTGGGGGGGAGTCCTGGATTACTGAGGCTTGGGGGGGCCTGGATGACTGAGGCTTGGGGGGGCCTGGATGACTGAGGCCTGGGGACCCCTGGATTACTGAGGCCTGGGGGGGCCTAGATGACTGAGGTCTGGGGGGGCCTGGATGACTGAGGCTTGGGGGGGGCCTGGATGACTGAGGCTTGGGGGGGGGCTGGATGACTGAGGCTTGGGGGGGGCTGGATGACTGAGGCCTGGGGGGAGGCCTGGATTACTGAGGCCTGGGGGGAGGCCTGGATTACTGAGGCCTGGGGGGGCCTGGATGACTGAGGCCTGGGGGGAGGCCTGGATTACTGAGGCCTGGGGGGAGGCCTGGATTACTGAGGCTTGGGGGGGACCTGGATTACTGAGGCTTGGCGTTGGATGGTCACTCCAGTAGATTGTATGGCGGTGAAGCAGGCAGGGGGCACCAACTCCGACACATGGTAGCAGATAAGATTGGGTCTCAATGGAGAGGGGCTCAGTGTTCAGCAGCACGGTGGGCAGAGCACATGATGTACCCCAAGTACAGACACACAGGCCGGACGGCTCAGCTCTCTTATAATGTTTATCAACCACACACTTGTGTCCCACCAGCCCCAGGGGTCCTGCAGCTCGACCTTGTCTGCTTATTTGGCCCTGTAGAGCCCAGTGGTGCCCAGCCGACAGGCTCCAGGATCCCCTCCCTGCCCAGCACTCGGTAGTCTGTGTCATTCACACCTCCACTTCCAGGTTCTCCTCCTGGGCCTCCTGCAGGTTCACTTCCCACCTGTCTCCTCACTGTACCGGTCTCCTCCATGTACCAGTCTCCTCCATGTACCAGTCTCCTCCATGTACCGGTCTCCTCCATGTACCGGTCTCCTCCCTGTGGGCTCCCAGTTGCTTTCTCATTCTCTGCAGCCTGGCAGCTTCCAAGTTGTCCTGCGGGTATCCAATTCCGGCCACGCTCTCCCTTTCCTGCCAGTCCAGGGCAAGTCCAGCTGTCAATGTGGCCAATCAGGATCCTAGCATGGATTTATGGAATCCACCACACATAATGAAGGCTTATCAGCTATACAAGATGTCAGAGCTTGTCACTCATACCAGCCTGGGCCCTGTGATTAGACATCTGCATTTTGTTTCAAATTCGAACAAATTTTTCATTATTCGGAAATTCGTATGCATCCGAATTTCCGAATTACAAAATTAACGAATTTAAACAAATTCGAAAAAACGTGAACGAAATTCGAATTCGAAAAAATAGAAATCGATTTTCTAAAAACTACAAAAAAATAGAATATAAAACAATAAAGCAATAGAATAAAAAAAGAATAGAATAGGAGTTAATAGAATGTAATAAAATCGAACAAGTCTTCCCGAATAGTATAAATTTGAATTCTAGAATAGATTGGAAAATAATTAAAATTTATGGAAACTAAAATATAAAATAATTGAAAAACAATACAACAGAATAGAATCAGTTATAATATATATTATATTTTATTCTATTCTCTTGTTTTTCTTTTCTCTTTGAATTTTGAATTCATTTTATACGAAATTCGAATTTCTTATTGAATAAAATCGAATTTGAATAGAAAAGATTATAAAAGATTAGTTTCATATTAGAATTTGAAAAAAATTTTGACCGAATTCCTAAAAAGTCGATCAAATTTGAAAAATTTAATTAGATTAGAAAAAATCTACCGAATTAGAAAAAACGACCACATTCGATTTTTTTTTACATCAGAATTCGATTTCATTCTATACGAAAGTCGAATTTCAGAAGATGTTTTATATATAAATATGTAGAGATATATAAAATATTTTTTTTCTGTTCTGTGCGATTGTTTTTCTATACTATTCTTTTCTAGTATTCGATTCTATTTTAATCTTTTCTATTCACATTCCATTTCATTCTATACGAATTTCAAATTTCAGGAAATGGTTATATATAGTTTTGTTTAAATGTGGTAGCATTGGGCCAGATTCAGGTAGCTTTGCGCTTTTCTTACGGAGGCGCAGCGTACCGTTTTGCCGCTGCGCCTCCGTAAATTACCTGCGCTACGCTTGATTCACGGAGCAGTAGCTCCGTAATTTGCGTGAGCCCTCCGGAAAACTGCCCGGCGTAAGCGCGCGTTATTTAAATGATCCCATAGGGGGCGTGGATCATTTAAATTAGGCGCGTTCCCGCGCCGAGCGTAGTGCGCATGCTCCGTCGGGAAACTTTCCCGACGTGCATTGCGGCAAATGACGTAGCAAGGACGTCATTTGCTTCAAAGTGAACGTAAATGGCGTCCAGCGCCATTCACGATTCACTTACGCAAACGACGTTAAATTTTTAATTCACGACGCGGGAACGACGGGTATAGGTAGCATTGGCTGCCCCTGCTAATAGCAGGGGCAGCCTTGCGCGAAAACCGACGGACGGAAACGACGTAAACTGCGTACGCAGGGCTCGCGTAGGGTTGTGAATCGGCGTGAGTATGCAATTTGCATACTATACGCTGACCACTACGGAAATGCCACCTAGCGGCCATCGCAAGAATGCAGCCTAAGATATGCGGGCATAAGAGCCTTATGCCACGCATATCTTAGGCTGCAGTCGGCGTATCGAGGTTCCTGAATCAGGAGCATTCGAGACGCCGGCGCAAGTAAGCAATTGCGCTGCGTAACTATGGTTACGCAGACGCAATTGCTACCTGAATCTACCCCATTATTTTGAATTTGATAATTTTTTTCGAATACAAAATGAATCCCGAAAACGAATGTAACGAACTTAACTAAACAAATTTAATCAAATAACGAAACAAAACAAAACAAATTTTTTCATCCTGCGCACGTCTACCTGTGATCCTCCCAACGCGTCAGACGTTCCTGGAGCCTCGGCATTTGACCAGCAGTTGCCAAGTAACAACGAAGGTAGCCTCAGTGTATGGATTATACCAATTAAACCAAAAAAGGTTCACCATCGGGTGGTGTTTATTATAAAAAAAAGTCTGTGCTACCACCAGACTCGACAAAAAGATTCCATTAAAAACAAGCAAATCCGGCCGGCAGGTAGTACAAACACGCCCCTGCAAGCGGAACGTGAGAACAGCGCGGTGACGTCAGCACGTTGCTCACCCTACGCATTTCGTCACACAACGGACATCGTCTCAGGGGACTTTTTGATCATTTATATTTTGGTTCACCTACCGTTGTATATATTGCACGATTTGCATTTTTTTGAGTTGTTGGATTCATTTTCACCTAACATGTTTTCTTGTGTTTATTACACTTTGTTGTTGTTGATTTGCTTCTTATGTTTCCATTTCTGTTTGTGTGCATTTCACAGTCGCAGCTCGCTTCATTAGGTTAAACAGCGCCGTTTTTTTCTTTAACAATCCTATAAAATGCATACATGGGGGGGGGGGTTATGTTGTTCTTATGTATATATCTATACACTGTATACAACCATCGGAGTAGAGTGCCGCCGCTGCATTGTGGGTAGTCAGGTCAGCTTTAGAGATCATTGACATTCAGGATGAAGATTCTCAGAGACTCAATTAATCAAAGAGAAAATGCCTCTGAATTAGGTTGTGTGTGGTGCCGGCCCGGCGTCTCGCCGATCTCCTGCAGATTATAATTAATCCTGATTAGAGAGTGTTGGGAAAATGTTGTGCCGGGCGCAATCATGAGAAAACAAGATGATTATTCTCAGGAAACGAGACGGAAAAGGTCACCTCGGGGTCTCCAAAGACACTTCACATCTATTAACATTCATGGAGGTTTTGTGTGTGACTCCATCATGGCTGCCATGTGTCTCCCCTCCCCCGGCCCACACCATTGGCTCTGATGGTTAATGATATCCAGGTCACCTCGGAGTATTTGGAAGTTGTCAGGAGAAGAATGTGATGGATCTAGTGGGACGTTATGGGAGAGAGTGAGGACAATCTATAAATCTCTGACAGATATTCATGGCCGGTGTGGAGGAACGTAATGAAGAACGTCTGCCGAGCGACTCCGAGTCCTTCCCACTTCAATCATCAATCATCTGCAACATCAAACGTTTTCAAGGCGCCCAACAATGGTACTTGACCTCATTACTGCCGAGTCTACCGAGGAGCCGCGCCGGAACTCCTCATCCCGAGATGTCTCCATATTTTATCTTATGATGGTGTCCATGGAATGTACCTTCATCTTCCTCCATGTGGATCACTGAGAGCAGAAAAAAGGAGGATGAGATTCCTACGATGGAAAGAGAAGAGTCCAGGAAGAGGAGATCCATACAATGGAAGGAGAGGAGTCCAGGAAGAGGAGATCCATACGATGGAAGGAGAGGAGTCCAGGAAGAGGAGATCCATACAATGGAAGGAGAGGAGTCCAGGAAGAGGAGATCCATACAATGGAAGGAGAGGAGTCCAGGAAGAGGAGATCCATACAATGGAAGGAGAGGAGTCCAGGAAGAGGAGATCCATACAATGGAAGGAGAGGAGTCCAGGAAGAGGAGATCCATACAATGGAAGGAGAGGAGCACAGGAAGGGGAGATCCATACAATGGAAGGAGAGGAGCCCAGGAAGAGGAGATCCATACAATGGAAGGAGAGGAGTCCAGGAAGAGGAGATCCATACAATGGAAGGGGAGGAGTCCAGGAAGAGGAGATCCATACAATGGAAGGGGAGGAGTCCAGGAAGGG
Organism: Rana temporaria; assembly: GCF_905171775.1. Lineage (NCBI taxonomy): Eukaryota > Metazoa > Chordata > Amphibia > Anura > Ranidae > Rana > Rana temporaria. The sequence goes on along the minus strand of NC_053494.1, from coordinate 224,229,797 downwards.
GAGATCCATACAATGGAAGGGGAGGAGTCCAGGAAGAGGAGATCCATACAATGGAAGGGGAGGAGTCCAGGAAGGGGAGATCCATACAATGGAAGGGGAGGAGTCCAGGAAGGGGAGATCCATACAATGGAAGGAGAGGAGTCCAGGAAAGGGGGATCCATACAATGGAAGGAGAGGAGATCCCTCTATACTACATTCTCCTACTCTGTGATGATAATTGGTGGACCATATTTATTTCTATTCTTACAACACTCACCCCATTTACCACTGTCATACTTCGTGGGGTAAGTTCCTGTATGGTGGGGTAAGTTCCTGTATGGTGGGGTAAGTTCCTGTCTGGTGGGGTAAGTTCCTGTCTGGTGGGGTAAGTTCCTGTATGGTGGGGTAAGTTCCTGTCTGGTGGGGTAAGTTCCTGTATGGTGGGGTAGGAATGTTATGGATGTTGACCCAAGTGTCATGTGACACGCTGACAGTTCATTGGCTCACAGGCTGAGGCCTGCCCTACATAATATCTGATTGGGAGAAGAGTCCCGCCATCCAGGTCACATGTCTGAGAATAGCTCTGTATCTGTAGGAATCGTTGTCATATGTGACTGAAGAGCTAACAATCTAATCAGTATATGAATATCATTCACTTGATATACCCCCCTCCCCCCCACACACAGAGTACAGAGGATCGGAGGACTGAACACGGATTACAAGGAAGGAGACATCGACCTTCATCACCTGAAATCTAATCAGCGGATGGAATGGGAGGAGAGACTCTGCGGACGGCGGTCACCTTTGTGCTGCCAATGGGGGGAGAAGAGTCATTGAGGATTGAAGTGCGCAGTCACGCTCAGACACGCTCAGGTCATGTGAACACAACGCGGGGGACCCCGGACTCGCTGACATTGGGGGCCCAACACACAAGTAACTCCATTATCCAAATGAAATGACATTTCTATCTCATTAGACCGACTCTGACATCACTAACCGGATAAATCTCTCCATGCTGACTGCGAGGGATGTGATGTCACAGAGTCACTGCCCCCCCCCCCATGTGGTGGAGGGTTGGGGGATGGGGAGCAGAGACGTCTTTATAATAATAACCCCAAAAAATATGAAATAAGAGAAAAATGTGAGACAGAAAATGTACAGATACAAGGAACACACAACATCTTCACTTATCAACTGCCACCATGGACGTCTCATCAACTGCCACCATGGATGTCTCATCAACTGTCACCATGGATGTCTCATCAACTGCCACCATGGATGTCTCATCAACTGCCACCATGGATGTCTCAACAACTGCCACCACGAGTTACTCATGAACCGCCAATGGAGTCTCCAGGTGTCCGGAAGGTGACTGATGTCCTCGGTGAAGTTTCTGGGTGTCTGGAAGGTGACAGAAGCTCCCAGTGATGTCTCCAGGTGTCCGGGAAGGTGATAGAAGCCCCCTGGTGGGTTAGTGTTTCCCATTCAAGAATAAGGCTAGGATTTAGGAATTAGAACAGGGACCTCCCCCAGAGGTCAAAGGTCAGAAGGCAGGTTCCCAGAGGTCAAAGGTCATGGGGCATGGCTGACCAACCCCCACCAAAGTGTACCGCCTACCACAACTAAGTCGGGGAATGAACAAGTTGGGGAAAGTTGTGTCTCCAGGTGTCCGGAAGGTGACAGAAGCCCCCAGTGGTGTCTCCAGGTGTCTAGAAGGTGACAGAAGCCCCCAGTGGTGTCTCCAGGTGTCCAGAAGGTGACAGAAGCCCCCAGTGGTGTCTCCAGGTGATTAGAAAGGTGACAGAAGCCCCCAGTGGTGTCTCCAGGTGTCCGGAAGGTGACACAAGCCCCCAGTGGGGTCTCCAGGTGTCCGGAAGATGACAGAGGCCCCCAGTGGTGTCTCCAGGTGTCTGGAAGGTGACAGAAGCCCCCAATGGTGTCTCCAGGTGTCCGGAAGGTGACACAAGCCCCCAGTGGGGTCTCCAGGTGTCTGGAAAGTGACACCAGCCACCAGTGGTGTCTCCAGGTGTCTGGAAGGTGACACAAGCCCCCAGTGGTGTCTCCAGGTGTGTGGAAGGTGACAGAAGCCCCCAGTGGTGTCTCCAGGTGTCTGGAAGATGACAGAAGCCCCCAGTGATGTCTCCAGGTGTCCGGAAGGTGACACAAGCCCCCAGTGGTGTCTCCAGGTGTCCGGAAGGTGACAGAAGCCCCCAGTGGTGTCTCCAGGTGTCCAGAAGGTGACACAAGCCCCCAGTGGGGTCTCCAGGTGTCTGGAAGGTGACAGAAGCCCCCAGTGGTGTCTCCAGGTGTCCAGAAGGTGACACAAGCCCCCAGTGGGGTCTCCAGGTGTCTGGAAGGTGACAGAAGCCCCCAGTGGTGTCTCCAGGTGTCCAGAAGGTGACACAAGCCCCCAGTGGTGTCTCCAGGTGTCCAGAAGGTAACAGAAGCCCCCAGTGGTGTCTCCAGGTGTCCAGAAGGTGACAGAAGCCCCCAGTGGTGTCTCCAGGTGTCCGGAAGGTGACAGAAGCCCCCAGTGGTGTCTCCGGGTGTCCGGAAGGTGACAGAAGCCCCCAGTGGTGTCTCCAGGTGTCCGGAAGGTGACAGAAGCCCCCAGTGGTGTCTCCAGGTGTCCGGAAGGTGACACAAGCCCCCAGTGGGGTCTCCAGGTGTCTGGAAAGTGACACCAGCCACCAGTGGTGTCTCCAGGTGTCTGGAAGGTGACACAAGCCCCCAGTGGTGTCTCCAGGTGTCCGGAAGGTGACAGAAGCCCCCAGTGGTGTCTCCAGGTGTCTGGAAGGTGACAGAAGCCCCCAGTGATATCTCCAGGTGTCCGGAAGGTGACACAAGCCCCCAGTGGTGTCTCCAGGTGTCTGGAAGGTGACCGAAGCCACCAGTGGTGTCTCCAGGTGTCTGGAAGGTGACAGAAGCCACCAGTGGTGTCTCCAGGTGTCCGGAAGGTGACAGAAGCCCCCAGTGGGGTCTCCAGGTATCTGGAAGGTGACAGAAGCCCCCAGGGGTGTCTCCAGGTGTCCGGAAGGTGGCACAAGCCACCAGTGGTGTCTCCAGGTGTCCGGAAGGTGACAGAAGCCACCAGTGTTGTCTCCAGGTGTCCGGAAGGTGACAGAAGCCCCCAGTGGTGTCTCCAGGTGTCTGGAAGGTGACAGAAGCCACCAGTTGTGTCTCCAGGTGTCTGGAAGGTGACAGAAGCCCCCAGTGGGGTCTCCAGGTGTATGGAAGGTGACAGAAGCCCCCAGTGGTGTCTCCAGGTGTCTGGAAGGTGACAGAAGCCCCCAGTTGTGTCTCCAGGTGTCTGGAAGGTGACAGAAGCCCCCAGTGGGGTCTCCAGGTGTCTGGAAGGTGACAGAAGCCCCCAATGGTGTCTCCAGGTGTCCAGAAGGTGACAGAAGCCCCCAGTGGTGTCTCCAGGTGTCTGGAAGGTGACAGAAGCCCCCAGTGGTGTCTCCAGGTGTCTGGAAGGTGACAGAAGCCCCCAGTGGTGTCTCCAGGTGTCCAGAAGGTGACAGAAGCCCTCAGTGGTGTCTCCAGGTGTCTGGAAGGTGACACAAGCCCCCAGTGGTGTCTCCAGGTGTCTGGAAGATGACAGAAGCCCCCAGTTGTGTCTCCAGGTGTCCGGAAGGTGACACAAGCCCCCAGTGGTGTCTCCAGGTGTCCGGAAGGTGACAGAAGCCATCAGTGGTGTCTCCAGGTGTCTGGAAGGTGACAGAAGCCCCCAGTGGTGTCTCCAGGTGTCCGGAAGGTGACAGAAGCCCCCAGTGGTGTCTCCAGGTGTCCAGAAGGTGACACAAGCCCCCAGTGGGGTCTCCAGGTGTCTGGAAGGTGACAGAAGCCCCCAGTGGTGTCTCCAGGTGTCCAGAAGGTGACACAAGCCCCCAGTGGGGTCTCCAGGTGTCTGGAAGGTGACAGAAGCCCCCAGTGGTGTCTCCAGGTGTCCAGAAGGTGACACAAGCCCCCAGTGGTGTCTCCAGGTGTCCAGAAGGTGACAGAAGCCCCCAGTGGTGTCTCCAGGTGTCCAGAAGGTGACACAAGCCCCCAGTGGTGTCTCCAGGTGTCCGGAAGGTGACAGAAGCCCCCAGTGGTGTCTCCGGGTGTCCGGAAGGTGACAGAAGCCCCCAGTGGTGTCTCCAGGTGTCCGGAAGGTGACAGAAGCCCCCAGTGGTGTCTCCAGGTGCCCGGAAGGTGACACAAGCCCCCAGTGGGGTCTCCAGGTGTCTGGAAAGTGACACCAGCCACCAGTGGTGTCTCCAGGTGTCTGGAAGGTGACACAAGCCCCCAGTGGTGTCTCCAGGTGTCCGGAAGGTGACAGAAGCCCCCAGTGGTGTCTCCAGGTGTCTGGAAGGTGACAGAAGCCCCCAGTGATATCTCCAGGTGTCCGGAAGGTGACACAAGCCCCCAGTGGTGTCTCCAGGTGTCTGGAAGGTGACCGAAGCCACCAGTGGTGTCTCCAGTTGTCTGGAAGGTGACAGAAGCCACCAGTGGTGTCTCCAGGTGTCCGGAAGGTGACAGAAGCCCCCAGTGGAGTCTCCAGGTATCTGGAAGGTGACAGAAGCCCCCAGGGGTGTCTCCAGTTGTCCGGAAGGTGGCACAAGCCACCAGTGGTGTCTCCAGGTGTCCGGAAGGTGACAGAAGCCACCAGTGTTGTCTCCAGGTGTCTGGAAGGTGACAGAAGCCCCCAGTTGTGTCTCCAGGTGTCTGGAAGGTGACAGAAGCCCCCAGTGGGGTCTCCAGGTGTCTGGAAGGTGACAGAAGCCCCCAGTGGTGTCTCCAGGTGTCCAGAAGGTGACAGAAGCCCACAGTGGTGTCTCCAGGTGTCTGGAAGGTGACAGAAGCCCCCAGTGGTGTCTCCAGGTGTCTGGAAGGTGACAGAAGCCCCCAGTGGTGTCTCCAGGTGTCCAGAAGGTGACAGAAGCCCCCAGTGGTGTCTCCAGGTGTCTGGAAGGTGACACAAGCCCCCAGTGGTGTCTCCAGGTGTCTGGAAGATGACAGAAGCCCCCAGTTGTGTCTCCAGGTGTCCGGAAGGTGACAGAAGCCCCCAGTGGTGTCTCCAGGTGTCCGGAAGGTGACAGAAGCCATCAGTGGTGTCTCCAGGTGTCTGGAAGGTGACAGAAGCCCCCAGTGGTGTCTCCAGGTGTCCGGAAGGTGACAGAAGCCCCCAGTGGTGTCTCCGGGTGTCCAGAAGGTGACACAAGCCCCCAGTGGGGTCTCCAGGTGTCTGGAAGGTGACAGAAGCCCCCAGTGGTGTCTCCAGGTGTCCAGAAGGTGACACAAGCCCCCAGTGGGGTCTCCAGGTGTCTGGAAGGTGACAGAAGCCCCCAGTGGTGTCTCCAGGTGTCCAGAAGATGACACAAGCCCCCAGTGGTGTCTCCAGGTGTCCAGAAGGTGACAGAAGCCCCCAGTGGTGTTTCCAGGTGTCCAGAAGGTGACAGAAGCCCCCAGTGGTGTCTCCAGGTGTCTGGAAGGTGACAGAAGCCCCCAGTGGTGTCTCCAGGTTTTCGGAAGGTGACAGAAGCCCCCAGTGGTGTCTCCAGGTGCAGTGGAAGGTGACAGAAGCCCCCAGTGGTGTCTCCAGGTGTCCGGAAGGTGACAGAAGCCCCCAGTGGTGTCTCCAGGTGTCCGGAAGGTGACAGAAGCCCCCAGTGGTGTCTCCAGGTGCAGTGGAAGGTGACAGAAGCCCCCAGTGGTGTCTCCAGGTGTCCGGAAGGTGACACAAGCCACCAAGCCTAGACAGTGATAGGGACATTGTGGTTGCATTAGGAGATTCCTTTCTAACACAAACCATGGAAATATTTTCTGGCCCTGGAAACCTCTCTGCCAGGGTTCCCGGCACACAACCTCTGGTTGGGGTGAATTCCTGATTCTCATCATTTTCTATGCTGAGAAAACCCAGAAATATAAAGAATTGACATGAAGTGATAATAATGGCCTAATGGTTAGTCTGCATGGAGTTTGCATGTTCTCCCGGTGCAGGTTTCCTCCCACACCCCAAAGACTGATAGGTTCATTGGCCTTTGTGTATGTATGAGAGACCTTAGATTGTAAGCTCCTGGGGGCAGGGAGTATATGTAAAGCGCTGCATACATTGTCAGCGTTCTATAAAATATATCGTAATATCTGCATTGCACCTCCTCCCCCGACCTCCATCCTCAGAATGAACACGCGGCTCCTCTGATTCCATCATTAGTATGGTGTTATTGGCCGGGCCCCTGCGCCGGGGCCCCCAGAGATCGGCTCCAGTAATGGTTGGAGGGGGTGCGGAGAGGAGCCGTTTGATGTTCAGAGATGGAGAGAATTATTCCCTCTTCTGTGTTCCTTTATTACGTCCCAGAGACGCCGGCGTGATTAATAGTGAATCTCTCTGCCGCGCGGCGTCTCTGCGGTGAGAGGAACGGCGCGCAAGTTCTTCTTCCGGCTATAAAATAAAAAATGATTTACATGATGTGTCCGAGAAGAAGGTATACACTCACCGGACACTTTTTTAGGTACACCTGTCCCATTGCTCGGTTACACAAATCGCTAATCAGCCAATCACAGGGCAGCAACTCAATGCATCTAGACGTGGTGAAGACGACTTGCTGCATCAGAATGGGGAAGAAAGGGGATCTCGTTGACATTGAACGGGGGATGGTGGTTGGTGACAGACGGGCCGGTCTGAGGATTTCTGGGATTTTCACACACATCCATCTCTCGGGATTACAGAGAATGGCGGGGGAAAGGAGAAAATATCCAGTGAGCGGCTGTTGTGTGGAGGAAAATGCCTTGTTGAGGTCAGAGGAAAATGGGGCAGACTGGTTCCAGGTGATAGAAAGACAACAGGAACTCAAATAACCTGGGTCTCCAGGTGTCCGGAAGGTGACAGAAGCCCCCAGTGGTGTCTCCAGGATCACCGGTTCCGGCTGGTGGTGGGGGTGTAATGGTGTGGGGGATGGGATATCACCGGTTCAGGCTGGTGGTGGGGGGTGTAATGGTGTGGGGGGAGGGGATATCACTGGTTCAGGCTGGTGGTGGGGGTGTAATGGTGGGGGGGATGGGATATCATCGGTGTGGGGGATGGGATATCATCGGTGTGGGGGATGGGGTATCACCGGGTCAGGCTGGTGGTGGGGGTGTAATGGTGTGGGGGATGGGATATGATTGGTGTGGGGGATGGGGGTATCACCGGGTCAGGCTGGTGGTGGGGGTGTAATGGTGGGGGGGGATGGGGTATCACCGGTTCAGGCTATTGGTGGGGGTGTAATGGTGGGGGGGATGGGATATCATCGGGTCAGGCTGGTGGTGGGGGTGTAATGGTGTGGGGGGGATGGGGTATCACCGGTTCAGGCTATTGGTGGGGGTGTAATGGTGGGGGGGATGGGGTATCACCGGGTCAGGCTGGTGGTGGGGGTGTAATGGTGGGGGGGGCAATGGGGTATCACCGGGTCAGGCTGGTGGTGGGGGTGTAATGGTGTGGGGGATGGGGTATCACGGGTCAGGCGGGCGGTGGGGGTGTAATGGTGTGGGGGATGGGGTATCACCGGTTCAGGCTGGTGGTGGAGGTGTAATGGTGGGGGGGGATGGGGTATCACCGGGTCAGGCTATTGGTGGGGGTGTAATGGTGTGGGGGGATGGGGTATCACCGGGTCAGGCTGGTGGTGGGGGTGTAATGGTTGGGGGGGCAATGGGGTATCACCGGGTCAGGCTGGTGGTGGGGGTGTAATGGTGGGGGGGGATGGGGTATCACCGGGTCAGGCTATTGGTGGGGGTGTAATGGTGTGGGGGGATGGGGTATCACCGGGTCAGGCTGGTGGTGGGGGTGTAATGGTGTGGGGGATGGGGTATCACCGGTTCAGGCTATTGGTGGGGGTGTAATGGTGGGGGGGATGGGGTATCACCGGGTCAGGCTGGTGGTGGGGGTGTAATGGTGTGGGGGATGGGGTATCACCGGGTCAGGCTATTGGTGGGGGTGTAATGGTGGGGGGGATGGGGTATCATCGGTGTGGGGGGTGGGGTAGGTGTGCCTCGGGAGTCGCCATAGAAATGATCCTCTCTGTTGGGTTCTGTGTGGCGGGAAATCTGGTGACCTTTCTGTACAGTGGCGTCTCTACTGTAATATGGGGGCCGCAGCCCCAGGAACATTCTGACCTCTGACCTCTGAAGTGATAACATTGATTATCTGGAAGTGGGCGGGGATATATGAGGCAACAAGAGAACATGTTGAACCTGAAGTTGATGGGGGCAGGGGAACCCCTCGGATTACATAATCCATTCCAGGAGGACGCTTGTAATCCAAAGCACTCGCATATCAAAGCGAATTTCCCCATAGAAGTCAATGGAAACAAAAATAATTAGTTCTGCATTGACTTTTATGGTGCGCAATACAGCATGCAGCCAGTGGTGGGGGGGGGGGGCGCCGGAGAGCCTTGGAAATTCTCAGAAAGGCTCAGGGACAGCTCGACTGAACTCGGAAAGGCTCTGAAACTGAGTTTTTCTGAGTATTTACAAATGGCTCCGAACAGCTCCAGCGCCCCCACACTGCACACCGCTGTGGCTTGAATCGTTTGAGAGACAACATTTGCAAATCGAGTCTAGATTTTAAAAAAAAACTAAAATGCCCGTATTGTGAAACGCGTGACTCTGAGATTTCACAGTGTACCGGTGCGGAGCGGTCTAGGTGCACGTGCTGAGCCGGGTCCAAAAGTACCTACAATGGGGATGTGAACATCAGAACTGGAGCAATGGAAGAAGGTGGCCTGCTCTGATGGATCCAAGTATGGTTTGAGGAACACAACAACGGGTTTGAAGGGTTGACTTGGCCTCCAAATTCTTCAGATCTCATTCCAAATAAGCATCTGTGGGATGTACTGGAAGAGTGAGAATAAAGGACGAGCCGGCGGAGCCCAGCGAGGAATTCTCACCTAGAAACACAATAAGACGTCACCATGAAAAGACGAAACGCGATCGGCAGGTTCTCTTCAATAATTCACACACTGCGGGGGAGGGGGAATAAAACCCTTCCAGGCAGATCACAGGAATTTCACAACCTCGGAATGAAGAGACAGAAGAGAGACGATGAGGAGCGTCAGACGAGGGAACGAAGAGACAAAAGAGAAGATGAGGAGCGTCAGATGAGGGAATGAAGAGACGATGAGGAGCGTCAGACGAGGGAATGAAGAGACGATGAGGAGCGTCAGACGAGGGAATGAAGAGACGATGAGGAGCGTCAGACGAGGGAATGAAGAGACGATGAGGAGCGTCAGACGAGGGAATGAAGAGACGATGAGGAGCGTCAGACGAGGGAATGAAGAGACGATGAGGAGCGTCAGACGAGGGAATGAAGAGACGATGAGGAGCGTCAGATGAGGGAATGAAGAGACAGGGGAGAGACGATGAGGAGCGTCAGACGAGGGAATGAAGAGACAGAAGAGAGACGATGAGGAGCGTCAGGCGAGGGAATGAAGAGACAGAAGAGAGACGATGAGGAGCGTCAGACGAGGGAATGAAGAGACGATGAGGAGCGTCAGGCGAGGGAATGAAGAGACAAAAGAGAAGATGAGGAGCGTCAGATGAGGGAATGAAGAGACGATGAGGAGCGTCAGACGAGGGAATGAAGAGACGATGAGGAGCGTCAGACGAGGGAATGAAGAGACGATGAGGAGTGTCAGACGAGGGAATGAAGAGACGATGAGGAGCGTCAGACGAGGGAATGAAGAGACAGAAGAGAGACGATGAGGAGCGTCAGACGAGGGAACGAAGAGACAAAAGAGAAGATGAGGAGCGTCAGATGAGGGAATGAAGAGACGATGAGGAGCGTCAGACGAGGGAATGAAGAGACGATGAGGAGCGTCAGACGAGGGAATGAAGAGACGATGAGGAGTGTCAGACGAGGGAATGAAGAGACGATGAGGAGCGTCAGACGAGGGAATGAAGAGACAGAAGAGAGACGATGAGGAGCGTCAGACGAGGGAACGAAGAGACAAAAGAGAAGATGAGGAGCGTCAGATGAGGGAATGAAGAGACGATGAGGAGCGTCAGACGAGGGAATGAAGAGACGATGAGGAGCGTCAGACGAGGGAATGAAGAGACGATGAGGAGCGTCAGACGAGGGAATGAAGAGACGATGAGGAGCGTCAGACGAGGGAATGAAGAGACGATGAGGAGCGTCAGACGAGGGAATGAAGAGACAGGAGAGAGACGATGAAGAGCGTCAGACGAGGGAATGAAGAGACGATGAGGAGCGTCAGACGAGGGAATGAAGAGACGGGAAAGAGACGATGAGGAGCGTCAGACGACGGAATGAAGAGACAGGAGAGAGACGATGAGGAGCTTCAGACGAGGGAATGAAGCGACGGGAAAGAGACGATGAGGAGCGTCAGACGAGGGAATGAAGAGACAGGAGAGAGACGATGAAGAGCGTCAGACGACGGAATGAAGAGACAGGAGATAAACGATGAGGAGCGTCAGACGAGGGAATGAAGAAACGATGAGGAGCGTCAGACGAGGGAATGAGGAGCGTCAGACGAGGGAATAAAGAGACGATGAGGAGCGTCAGACGAGGGAATGAAGAGACAGGAGAGAGACGATGAAGAGCGTCAGACGAGGGAATGAAGAGACAGGAGAGAGACGATGAGGAGCGTCAGACGAGGGAATGAGGAGACAGGAGAGAGACGATGAGGAGCGTCAGACGAGGGAATGAAGAGACAGGAGAGAGACGATGAGGAGCGTCAGACGAGGGAATGAAGAGACAGGAGCGAGACGATGAGGAGCGTCAGACGAGGGAATGAAGAGACAGGAGAGAGATGATGAGGAGCGTCAGACGAGGGAATGAAGAGACAGGGGAGAGACGATGAAGAGCGTCAGACGAGGGAATGAAGAGACAGGGGAGAGACGATGAAGAGCGTCAGACGAGGGAATGAAGAGACAGGAGAGAGACGATGAAGAGCGTCAGACGAGGGAATGAAGAGACGATGAGGAGCGTCAGACGAGGGAATGAAGAGACGGGAAAGAGACGATGAGGAGCGTCAGACGACGGAATGAAGAGACAGGAGAGAGACGATGAGGAGCTTCAGACGAGGGAATGAAGCGACGGGAAAGAGACGATGAGGAGCGCCAGACGAGGGAATGAAGAGACAGGAGAGAGACGATGAAGAGCGTCAGACGACGGAATGAAGAGACAGGAGATAAACGATGAGGAGCGTCAGACGAGGGAATGAAGAGACGATAGGAGCGTCAGACGAGGGAATGAAGAGACAGGAGAGAGACGATGAGGAGCGTCAGACGTGGGAATGAAGAGACGGGAAAGAGACGATGAGGAGTGTCAGACGAGGGAATGAAGAGACAGAAGAGAGACAATGAGGAGCGTCAGACGAGGGAATGAAGAGACAGGAGAGAGACGATGAGGAGTGTCAGGTGAGGGAATGAAGAGACAGAAGAGAGACGATGAGGAGCGTCAGACGAGGGAATGAAGAGACAGAAAAGAGACGATGAGGAGCGTCAGATGAGGGAATGAAGAGACGATGAGGAGCGTCAGACGAGGGAATGAAGAGACAGGAGAGAGACGATGAAGAGCGCCAGACGAGGGAATAGAGAGACGATGAGGAGCGTCAGACGAGGGAATGAAGAGACAGAAGAGAGACGATGAAGAGCGTCAGACGAGGGAATGAAGAGACAGGAAAGACACGATGAGGAGTGTCAGACGAGGGAATGAAGAGACAGGAAAGAGACGATGAGGAGCGTCAGACGAGGGAATAAAGAGACAAGAGAGAGACGATGAGGAGCGTCAGACGAGGGAATGAAGAGACGGGAAAGAGACGATGAGGAGCGTCAGACGAGGGAATGAAGAGACAGGAGAGAGACGATGAAGAGCGTCAGACGAGGGAATGAAGAGACAAGAGAGAGACGATGAGGAGCGTCAGATGAGGGAATAAAGAGACAGGAGAGAGACGATGAAGAGCGTCAGACGAGGGAATGAAGAGACAGGAGAGAGACGATGAGGAGCGTCAGATGAGGGAATGAAGAGACAGGAGAGAGACGATGACGAGCGTCAGACGAGGGAATGAAGAGACAGAAGAGAGACGATGAGGAGCGTCAGGCGAGGGAATGAAGAGACAGAAGAGAGACGATGAGGAGCGTCAGACGAGAGAATGAAGAGATAGGAGAGAGACGATGAGGAGCGTCAGACGAGAGAATGAAGAGACAGAAGAGAGACGATGAGGAACGTCAGACGAGAGAATGAAGAGACAGAAGAGAGACGATGAGGAGCGTCAGACGAGGGAATGAAGAGACGGGAAAGAGACGATGAGGAGCGTCAGACGAGAGAATGAAGAGACAGAAGAGAGACGATAAGGAGCGTCAGACGAGGGAATGAAGAGACATGAGAGGGACGATGAGGAGCGTCAGACGAGTGAATGAAGAGACAGGAGAGAGACGATGAGGAGCGTCAGACGAGGGAATGAAGAGACAGGAGAGAGACGATGAGGAGCGTCAGACGAGGGAATGAAGAGACAGAAGAGAGACGATAAGGAGCGTCAGACGAGGGAATGAAGAGACAGAAGAGAGACGATGAGGAGCGTCAGACGAGGGAATGAAGAGACGGGAGAGACGATGAGGAGTGTCAGACGAGGGAATGAAGAGACAGGAGAGAGACGATGAGGAGCGTCAGACGAGGGAATGAAGAGACAGGAAAGAGACGATGAGGAGCGTCAGACGAGGGAATGAAGAGACAGGAAAGAGACGATGAGGAGCGTCAGACGAGGGAATGAAGAGACGATGAGGAGCGTCAGACGAGGGAATGAAGAGACAGGAGAGAGACGATGAGGAGCGTCAGACGAGGGAATGAGGAGCGTCAGACGAGGGAATGAAGAGACAGGAGAGAGACGATGAGGAGCGTCAGACGAGGGAATGAGGAGCGTCAGACGAGGGAATGAAGAGACAGAAGAGAGACGATGAGGAGCGTCAGACGAGGGAATGAAGAGACAGGAGAGAGACGATGACGAGCGTCAGACGAGAGAATGAAGAGACAGGAGAGAGACGATGATGAGCGTCAGACGAGGGAATGAAGAGACAGGAGAGAGACGATGAAGAGCGTCAGACGAGGGAATGAAGAGACAGGAGAGAGACGATGAGGAGCGTCAGACGAGGGAATGAAGAGACAGAAGAGAGACGATAAGGAGCGTCAGACGAGGGAATGAAGAGACATGAGAGAGACGATGAGGAGCGTCAGACGAGTGAATGAAGAGACAGGAGAGAGACGATGAGGAGCGTCAGACGAGGGAATGAAGAGACAGGAGAGAGACGATGAGGAGCGTCAGACGAGGGAATGAAGAGACAGAAGAGAGACGATAAGGAGCGTCAGACGAGGGAATGAAGAGACAGGAGAGAGACGATGAGGAGCGTCAGACGAGGGAATGAAGAGACGATGAGGAGCGTCAGACGAGGGAATGAAGAGACAGGAGAGACATGATGAAGAGCGTCAGACGACGGAATGAAGAGACGGAGATAAACGATGAGGAGCGTCAGACGAGGGAATGAAGAGACAGGAGAGACATGATGAAGAGCGTCAGATGACGGAATGAAGAGACGGAGATAAACGATGAGGAGCGTCAGACGAGGGAATGAAGAGACAGGAGAGAGACGATGAAGAGCATCAGACGAGGGAATGAAGAGACAGGAGAGACATGATGAAGAGCGTCAGACGAGGGAATGAAGAGACAGTAGATAAACGATGAGGAGCGTCAGATGAGGGAATGGAGAAACGATGAGGAGCGTCAGACGAGGGAATGAAGAGACAGGAGAGAGACGATGAGGAGCGTCAGGTGAGGGAATGAAGAGACAGAAGAGAGACAATGAGGAGCGTCAGAGGAGGGAATGAAGAGGCGGGAAAGAGACGATGAGGAGCGTCAGACGAGGGAATGAAGAGACAGAAGAGAGACGATGAGGAGCGTCAGAGGAAGGAATGAAGAGACAGGAGAGAGACGATGAGGAGCGACAGAGGAAGGAATGAAGAGACAGGAGAGAGACGATGAGGAGCGACAGACGAGGGAATGAAGAGACAGGAGAGAGATGATGAGGAGCGTCAGACGAGGGAATGAAGAGACGGGAGAGAGACGATGAGGAGCGTCAGACGAGGGAATGAAGAGACAGAAGAGAGACGATGAGGAGCGTCAGAGGAAGGAATGAAGAGACAGGAGAGAGACGATGAGGAGCGTCAGAGGAGGGAATGAAGAGACAGGAGAGAGACAATGAGGAGCGTCAGACGAGGGAATGAAGAGACAGGAGAGAGACGATGAGGAGCGTCAGACGAGGGAATGAAGAGACAGGAGAGAGACGATGAGGAGCGTCAGACGAGGGAATGAAGAGACAGGAGAGAGACGATGAGGAGCGTCAGACGAGGGAATGAAGAGACAGGAGTGAGACAATGAGGAGCGTCAGACAAGGGAATGAAGAGATGGGAAAGAGACGATGAGGAGCGTCAGACGAGGGAATGAAGAGACGGGAAAGAGACGATGAGGAGCGTCAGACAAGGGAATGGAGAAACGATGTGGAGCGTCAGACGAGGGAATGAAGAGACAGGAGAGAGACGAATGATGTCATGTCTCTGTGAATGGCGGGATGCCGTGGTGATGTCACGTCCATGTGAATGGCGGTACGCCGTGGTGGTGTCATGTCTCTGTGAATGGCGGTACGCTGTGGTGATGTCACGTCTCTGTGAATGACGGTACGCTGTGGTGATGTCACGTCTCTGTGAATGGCGGTACGCCGTGGTGATGTCACGTCCCTGTGAATGGCGGTACGCCGTGGTGATGTCACGTCCCTGTGAATGGCGGTACGCCGTGGCGGTGTCACGTCTCTGTGAATGGCGGTACGCTGCGGTGATGTCACGTCTGTGTGAATGGCGGTACGCTGTGGCGGTGTAACGTCTCTGTAAATGGCGGTACGCTGCGGTGATGTCACGTCTCTGTGAATGGCGGTACGCCGTGGTGGTGTCACGTCTCTGTGAATGGCGGTACGCCGTGGTGGTGTCACGTCTCTGTGAATGGCGGTACGCCGCGGCGGTGTCACGTCCCTGTGAATGGCGGTACGCCGTGGTGATGTCACGTCCCTGTGAATGGCGGTACGCCGTGGCGGTGTCACGTCTCTGTGAATGGCGGTACGCCGCGGTGGTGTCACGTCTGTGTGAATGGCGGTACGCTGTGGCGGTGTCACGTCTCTGTGAATGGCGGTACGCTGTGGCGGTGTCACGTCTCTGTGAATGGCGGTACGCCGTGGCGGTGTCACGTCTCTGTGAATGGCGGTACGCCATGGCGGTGTCACGTCCCTGTGAATGGCGGTACGCCGTGGCGGTGTCACGTCTGTGTGAATCGCGGTACGCCGCGGCGGTGTCACGTCCCTGTGAATGGCGGTACGCTGTGGCGGTGTCACGTCCCTGTGAATGACGGTACGCTGTGGTGATGTCACGTCTCTGTGAATGGCGGTACGCCGTGGTGATGTCACGTCCCTGTGAATGGCGGTACGCCGTGGTGATGTCACGTCCCTGTGAATGGCGGTACGCCGTGGCGGTGTCACGTCTCTGTGAATGGCGGTACGCTGCGGTGATGTCACGTCTGTGTGAATGGCGGTACGCTGTGGCGGTGTCACGTCTCTGTAAATGGCGGTACGCTGTGGCGGTGTCACGTCTCTGTGAATGGCGGTACGCTGTGGCGGTGTCACGTCTCTGTGAATGGCGGTACGCTGTGGCGGTGTCACGTCTCTGTGAATGGCGGTACGCTGTGGCGGTGTCACGTCTGTGTGAATCGCGGTACGCCGCGGCGGGGGAAGGTTATTTCTGGAATAATTAGAACCGGGATAAGATTCGGCGTCCTTCCTCTTCGGTATATTTGGAACGTGATTTTTGCGAAGGACGATTGTAACGGCTACCCACTGGTAGTGAGGGGTATCGGCCGTTGGAGACGTCCTTTTCCCTGGCAAGCTGCGATATGCAGGTACCGCCGGTATATCCCATCGAACGCCTTCCAAGAAACGAGACGTGCTACGTTTGAAGGGTCAAGTAGACTGACTTTATTTGGCATATTTCACCTGCTTATATCTGGTTACAACTGTTACAAGAACAATGACAGTTTCCGCCCTCCCCTTTTCCCAGTAGGGGGCTTCAACACAGACCCCCTGAAACAATGACATCTCCTTGAATTAATCACTTGGCCAGTTTCTAGACGCTTCGGCACCTCACCCCACTTAACATTTCCTGGCCAGGCACATAGAATTCAATTAACCTTTAAAACAATTATCACTCACACATAATCCCCATCAGCATACACCTCACAGGGGGGCTGTTTACCTGCACACAAAAGAGGGTTCATTATCTATGCGAAGGGAACATTAGCATTCCAGCAATGAAAGAGACTTGTCCAATTAACCCTTTGAGCTCAGAATACAATGTGGTACATCCATTTGTGACAAGCCATGCAGTTCCTTGTAGTCCCCCTGCACGAAGATTTTAACTGTCTCGGCAGCATGCATGTGTCCGTTACACTACTCCCCCTTTGTGGAACACTCCGGCAGACCCGGATTGATCCTTTTCGGATCAACTTGGGGATGTCCGGTCTGCTGTTAGGGTAAAAGTTCCGTTTGCCTGGACAGTCCGTCGGCCTTCCCATTGGCTTACCAGGTCGGTAGCTGATGGTGACGGTGAATAATGGAATTCAGTTCTGGAACAGTCACTTGCTTTGCTCTCTCAATGGCTCCCAAAACCTGTTGCTGATGCTCTTGGGACAGATACGGCACCACCTGGATGCAAATCCCATTTAATCTTTTGACAATTTCCGCCTGTTTGTGCATTTCAATGTTCAAGCCACGGGACATCTCATAATACGTGACATAGTGTCGTTGCATCTCTGATTTCTCACTGGCCAACTTGTCACATTCCCATTTTAGACTGTGATATTGTGCCGGATCTACAGTACATGTCGGGGAAGGTAGTCTTACCCGGTTCTCAGCAGCAAGTGGGTTGATTCCAGCAATGCGGGTGGTCACGGCACAAGCAGCAGCAGGTGTAGGTAAATAAGCCAAAGTCAGAGGGCCAATGTCGTTGCCCAGCACCACCTCGGCAGGTAGGTTGTCCATGATACCAACTGTGGTCTTTCCTGACCCGGCTCCCCAGTCTAAGTGCACCCGGGTGGTGGGTACGTGAAATACAGCACCCCCTGCGACCCGGACGGCAACTGTGCGAGTGGACACGTTCTCTGGCTTTACCAGATGTTTTTGAATCAGAGTGATAGTAGTCCCGGAATCTCTTAAGCCTTGTGCTACTTGTCCATTCACTCGTACCTCCTGACGGTGATGCTGACGGTTATCCGGAGAGGCCGCTTGTATTGGGTCTGCCTCATACCAAATTCCCAGACATTCCTCAGGGACCCCCTCGGTCTCCAGGCAGTGGGCCGCAGAGGGACGTGATGGAGTGACCTCTGTGTTGGGTGTTGTGCGTCTCCAGTTGTTATTTGTAGCTCTTAAAGGGCAATAACGAGCAATATGTCCCGTGTCGCTGCAGTGATGGCACGTCACCCTAGGCGAATCCTGGGGGTAGTTGCTAGGCCCCTGAGGACGTGGTGGGACTGGAGCCCGAAACTCTGGGCGTGGGGTGACGGTTGGAGTACGCGGTTCTACCTTATGAGCCAGCCGTGTAGTACCCTGGCTTACTTTCCTTGTTTCCGCGTACTCATCTGCTAGCCGAGCCGCCTCGTTTAAGTTAGCGGGACGGCGATCTCGTACCCAGTCTTGTATGTCTGCGGCCAGGTCTTGGAAGAAATGTTCCATTAGGAACAGCTGCAATACTTCCTCCCCGGTGTTGGCCTTGCACCCTTGGACCCAAAGGGATGCCACCCTTTGTAACTGGTTGGCCCATTCCATGTGGGAGTCCACAGCCATCTTCTTGGACTCCCGGAAGCGCCGGCGGTAGGCTTCTGGCGTTACGGCGTATCGGGTTAGCAGCGCCTTTTTAACTTGCTGGTATTGTAAAATATCCTCTGGAGCGAGAGCCCGAAAGGCTTTATTGGCTTTGCCCGACAATTTCCCCGACAAAATAGTGACCCATTGGTCTGGTGGTACCTGGTGTAGTGAGCACTGCCTCTCAAAGTCCGCCAAATATCCATCGATTTCCTCCTCACTTTCTACAAAAGCTTTAAATGCCGTGAACGGTATTTTCTTTCCTGTAGCAGCAGGTGGGGGGGTAGGAACTGCAGGTGTAATGGGCTGTCTCGCTCTTACCAGTTCCAGTTCTTGTCCCCTCTTCGTTTGTATCTCTTCCCTTGCTTCCCGGAACAGCTGGTTGATTAGTTCCACGGACGTTTCTGGATACAAGGATAATCTCCGCTGTACAATCCCAGTAATTACATCTTCCTCGCTGACAGGTGCAAGGGGCTCCGTTCCTTTCATAGATCCATCCATTTCGTCCAGCTCCAGCAGTTCAGCTATCAGCTCCCTCCGTGGTCTGTTGCTGGCGCTCCTACCACGACTCTCCAATAGATCTTTTAGTGTGGATCTTTTCAGCCTGGCGTACTGCGACTCCATTCAGAACTTGCTCTTTGGATAAAAGGACCATCCCACCGCTGCCAACCAATGTAACGGCTACCCACTGGTGTGAGGGTCTCCGCCGTTAGAGACGTCCTTTTCCCTGGCAAGCTGCGATATGCAGGTACCGCCGGTATATCCCATCGAACGCCCTTCCAAGAAACGAGACGTGCTACGTTTGAAGGGTCAAGCAGACTGACTTTATTTGGCATATTTCACCTGCTTATATCTGCTTACAACTGTTACAAGAACAATGACAGTTTCCGCCCTCCCCTTTTCCCAGTAGGGGGCTTCAACACAGACCCCCTGAAACAATGACATCTCCTTGAATTAATCACTTGGCCAGTTTCTAGACGCTTCGGCACCTCACCCCACTTAACATTTCCTGGCCAGGCACATAGAATTCAATTAACCTTTAAAACAATTATCACTCACACATAATCCCCATCAGCATACACCTCACAGGGGGCTGTTTACCTGCACACAAAAGAGAGTTCATTATCTATGCGAAGGGAACATTAGCATTCCAGCAATGAAAGAGACTTGTCCAATTAACCCTTTGAGCTCAGAATACAATGTGGTACCTCCACTTGTGACAAGCCATGCAGTTCCTTGTAGTCCCCCTGCACGAAGATTATAACTGTCTCGGGCTGTGGCGGTGTCACGTCTCTGTGAATGGCGGTACGCTGTGGCGGTGTCACGTCTGTGTGAATCGCGGTACGCCGCGGCGGGGGAAGGTTATTTCTGGAATAATTAGAACCGGGATAAGATTCGGCGTCCTTCCTCTTCGGTATATTTGGAACGTGATTTTTGCGAAGGACGATAACCATCTATAATTGAGTTTTTCTTCTGGTATTTGAGTCGCTATAAATCCCGGGTATTAGTCGCTTTCTAAGCGGAGTGCCAAGTGGCGGCTCGCGGCGTTCGTCTTTATCGCGCTTTCCTCGTACATTCTTCTGCAATTTCCTCGCTGACCTTCGCTCCGCCTTGTGGAGTCACTTTATAAAGTTTCAATTGATGAGACGCGCCAATGTAGAAGGTGTACGGTGATAGCGTTGCGGCGGAGTACGGATGCGGCGGTGTACGGTGATAGCGTTGCGGCGGAGTACGGATGTGGCGGTGTACGGTGATAGCGGTGGGGCGGTGTACGGTGATAGCGGTGCGGCGGTTTACGAATACGGCGGGGTACGGTGATAGCGGTGCAGTGGCGTACGAATGCGGCGGGGTACGGTCATAGCGTTGCGGCGGTGTACGGATGCGGCGGGGTACGGTGATAGCGCTGCGGTGGCGTACGAATGCGGCGGGGTACGGTGATAGCGATGCGGCGGGGTACGGTGATAGTGGTGCGGCGGCGTACGAATGCGGCGGGGTACGGTGATATCGGTGCGGTGGCGTACGAATGCGGCGGGCTACGCTGATAGCGTTGCGGCGGCGTACGGATGCGGCGGGGTACGGTGATAGCGGTGCGGCAGCGTACGAATGTGGCGGTGTACGGTGATAACGGTGTACGGATGCGGCGGTGTGCGGTGATAGCGATGCGGCGGAGTACGGATGCGGCGGTGTATGATGATGGCGGTGTACGGATGCGGCGGTGTGCGGTGATAGCGGTGCGGCGGAGTACGGATGCGGCGGTGTGCGGTGATAGCGGTGCGGCGGAGTACGGATGCGGCGGTGTGCGGTGATAGCGGTGCGGCGGATTACGGATGCGGCGGTGTACGGTGATGGCGGTGTACAGTGATGGCGGTGCACGGGATGATCTCTCTGCCGCGGTGGAATATTAAGCGGTAATTTATAATTCTCGCCAGTAATTAAAGGCCGGAATTTTTGGCGCCGGGACTCGGGAAAATGGCGGACGTTTAAGAAGTAATAGAGAGGTCGCGGCCGGCTGTAAATCTGGAGAGGATTCGGCGGCGGAGTTCTGGGCGTGCAGCAATTTCTCGGGACGCCGTCGCACTTCACACGAGTTTTATTATCTGATTTAATTACTCCTTTATAATGATTAACAGCGAGAAGACGATCGGTCGTATATTTCCGTCTTTATACACGGCGTTGGCGGATTATTTACAGCGGCTCCGCCCCCTAATGAGCCTCCATCACCCGGCGAGAATCTGGCGGGAGACGACGACCAATCCTCAGCGACTATTACTTGATGAATTGCGGATGGTCGCCGATCTTCGTTCCTCTATAAATATCGGGGAGTCCCAATTCTATGACAGATACAATCAGATTGGATGGTGGGGGAGGGGCTTCCAGGAGGGGTCACGTTTTCTCACTGTAGGGGGGACTCTGCAGACTCTGATTCCCTTTAGTGTTCTCACTCAGAGTCCGGGATGAGAAGGGGGGAGACTTGAGTCACACACAGGGATGGATGGATGGATGGATGGTGAGCTCACTCCCCCCAGTCATCTCCTCTCATTCAGATGTATCTGAGGTTGGACTTCAGATTTCCGGCCCCCACTTTCCTTTTCTGAGGCACAGCGCCGGGGATTGGGGTGGGGGGGGGGACACAGAGGGGGAGGGGTGGGGGGAGGAGGTGCAGATCAAACCCTCTCTCCTCCCCCGTCTGTGTGTGTGTGGGGGAGGGGTGGATTGTTAGTGATGGATCTGGGCAGTGTGGAATTCATAGTCCGGTCTAAATAATGTGTCCGGGTCTCAGACAGTCTGAAACCCGGACTGTCCGGGTGAATTCCGGACAGGTGACAACCCATGGCGGAGACTCCTCTGCTGATGTCAGTCTGGAGGAGGGGAGGAGCTGGCTGGTCATGTGATCGCAATCTCGGATCTTAACCCCTCCCAGACCGCCCACTGTCATTATACGGCAGCTGTTTGAAGAGGGATATCATTGTCATGGTAACAGATGGCTACTATACCCCCCGGTACCCTCTTCTTCAGCGGGCGGTCCGCTACAAGAAATACGGATTCGCTGCGAGATCGCTTTTATCGGTGGCGGAAGAGCCCCCCCCTCCCTCCCGCCGCTTACCGGAGCGGTGATCAGGTCCTGTGTGGCAAGGAGATAAGTGAGGGGAAGATGACCCCTCCCCCTGGGGAAGATGACCCCTCCCCCTGTCCCTCCCCCTGGGGAAGATGGCCCCTCCCCCCCTGTCCCTCCCCCCTGGGGAAGATGACCCCTCCCCCTGTCCCTCCCCCTGGGGAAGATGACCCCTCCCCCCTGGGGAAGATGACATCTCCCCCTGTCCCTCCCCCTGGGGAAGATGACCCCTCCCCCTGGGGAAGATGACCGATCCCCCCCTGTCCCTCCCCCTGGGGAAGATGACCCTCCCCCTGTCACTCCCCCCTGGGGAAGATGACCCCTCCCCCTGTCCCCCCCCCCTGGGGAAGATGACCCCTCCCCCTGTCCCTCCCCCTGGGGAAGATGACCCCTCCCCCCTGGGGAAGATGACATCTCCCCCTGTCCCTCCCCCTGGGGAAGATGACCCCTCCCCCTGGGGAAGATGACCGATCCCCCCCTGTCCCTCCCCCTGGGGAAGATGACCCTCCCCTTGTCCCTCCCCCCTGGGGAAGATGACCCCTCCCCCTGTCCCTCCCCCCTGGGGAAGATGACCCCTCCCCCTGGCCCTCCCCCCTGGGGAAGATGACCCCTCCCCCTGTCCCTCCCCCTGGGGAAGATGACCCCTCCCCCTGGGGAAGATGACCCCTCCCCCCTGTCCCTCCCCCTGGGGAAGATGACCCCTCCCCCCTGTCCCTCCCCCTGGGGAAGATGACCCCTCCCCCCTGAGGAAGATGACCCCTCCCCCTGTCCCTCCCCCCTGGGGAAGATGACCCCTCCCCTGGGGAAGATGACCCCTCCCCCTGTCCCTCCCCCTGGGGAAGATGACCCCTCCCCCCTGAGGAAGATGACCCCTCCCCCTGTTCCTCCCCCTGGGGAAGATGACCCCTCCCCCCTGGGGAAGATGACCCCTCCCCCTGAAGAAGATGACCCCTCCCCCTGTTCCTCCCCCTGGGGAAGATGACCCCTTCCCCCTGGGGAAGATGACCCCTCCCCCCTGGGGAAGATGACCCCTCCCCCTGGGGAAGATGACCCCTCACCCCTGAGGAAGATGACCCCTCCCCCTGGGGAAGATGACCCCTCCCCCTGTTCCTCCCCAGGGGAAGATGACCCCTCCCCCTGGGGAAGATGACCCCCTCCCCCTGTCCCTCCCCCTGGGTAAGATGACCCCTCGCCCCTGTCCCTCCCCCCAGAGGAAGATGACCCCTCCCCCCTGTCCCCCCCTGGGGAAGATGACCCCTCCCCCTGTCCCTCCCCCTGAGGAAGATTACCCCTCCCCTGTCCCCCCCTGGGGAAGATGACCCCTCCCCCTGTCCCTCCCCCTGGGGAAGATGACCCCTCCCCCTCTGTCTCCATATCATTGCAGGAAGTGACATCAAAACGCGTCGCTTCCACCCAATGCTTATAAAGGGACATTATTATAGCATCAATCAGATTGGGGGTGTATATGGGGGGTTCTTCTATTACAGGGGGTGTATATGGGGGTCCTCTATTACAGGGGGTGTATATGGGGGTCCTCTATTACAGGGGGTGTATATGGGGGGTCCTCTATTACAGGGGGTGTATATGGGGGGTCCTCTATTACAGGGGGTGTATATGGGGGGTCCTCTATTACAGGGGGTGTATATGGGGGGTCCTTTATTACAGGGGGTGCATATGGGGGTCCTCTATTACAGGGGGTGTATATGGGGGGTCCTCTATTACAGGGGGTGTATATGGGGGTCCTCTATTACAGGGGGTGTATATGGGGGGTCCTCTATTACAGGGGGTGTATATGGGGGTCCTCTATTACAGGGGGTGTATATGGGGGTCCTCTATTACAGGGGGTGTATATGGGGGTCCTCTATTACAGGGGGTGTATATGGGGGGTCCTCTATTACAGGGGGTGTATATGGGGGGGTCCTCTATTACAGGGGGTGTATATGGGGGTCCTCTATTACAGGGGGTGTATATGGGGTGCCCTCTATTCCAGGGGGTGTATATGGGGGGTCCTCTATTACAGGGGGTGTATATGGGGGGGGTCCTCTATTACAAGGGGTGTATATGGGGGGTTCTCTATTACAGGGGGTGTATATGGGGGGTCCTCTATTACAGGGGGTGTATATGGGGGGTCCTCTATTACAGGGGGTGTATATGGGGCGTCCTCTATTACAGGGGGTGTATATGGGGGTCCTCTATTACAGGGGGTGTATATGGGGGGTTCCTCTATTACAGGGGGTGTATATGGGGGTCCTCTATTACAGGGGGTGTATATGGGGGTCCTCTATTACAGGGGGTGTATATGGGGGGGTCTTCTATTACAGGGGGTGTATATGGGGGGTTCCTCTATTACAGAGGGTGTATATGGGGGGTCCTCTATTACAGGGGGTGTATATGGGGGGTTCCTCTATTACAGGGGGTGTATATGGGGGGTTCTCTATTACAGGGGGTGTATATGGGGGGTTCCTCTATTACAGGGGATGTATATGGGGGTCCTCTATTACAGGGGGTGTATATGGGGGTCCTCTATTACAGGGGGTGTATATGGGGGTCCTCTATTACAGGGGGTGTATATGGGGGGTCCTCTATTACAGGGGGTGTATATGGGGGGGTCTTCTATTACAGGGGGTGTATATGGGGGGTCCTCTATTACAGGGGGTGTATATGGGGGTCCTCTATTACAGGGGGTGTATATGGGGGTTCCTCTATTACAGGGGGTGTATATGGGGGTTCCTCTATTACAGGGGGTGTATATGGGGGGTCCTCTATTACAGGGGATGTATATGGGGGGTCCTCTATTAGAGGGGGTGTATATGGGGGGGTCCTCTATTACAGGGGGTGTATATGGGGGTCCTCTATTACAGGGGGTGTATATGGGGGGTCCTCTATTACAGGGGGTGTATATGGGGGGGTCTTCTATTACAGGGGGTGTATATGGGGGGTTCCTCTATTACAGGGGGTGTATATGGGGGGTTCCTCTATTACAGGGGGTGTATATGGGGGGTCCTCTATTACAGGGGGTGTATATGGGGTCCTCTATTACAGGGGATGTATATGGGGGGTCCTCTATTACAGGGGGTGTATATGGGTGTCCTCTATTACAGGCGATGTATATGGGGTCCTCTATTACAGGGGGTGTATATGGGGGGTCCTCTATTACAGGGGGTGTATATGGGGGGGTCCTCTATTACAGGGGGTGTATATGGGGGGGTCCTCTATTACAGGGGGTGTATATGGGGGGTCCTCTATTACAGGGGGTGTATATGGGGGGGTCTTCTATTACAGGGGGTGTATATGGGGGGTCCTCTATTACAGGGGGTGTATATGGGGGGTCCTCTATTACAGGGGTGTATATGGGGGGTCCTCTATTACAGGGGGTGTATATGGGGGGTTCCCGGGTCACCTCCATCCCTGGATTTGGTGTTCCTGCAGTGAAATGCGTGTTTTCTCGGCGGTGGGCAGCGCTCATCTCACCAGGGTCCCCCGCCGGCCGCCATTAATATTTGATGAAAGTCAGACGCATGGTCCTCGGCGATGAAAGCGCGGATGCCCTGGGACATGGGGGGGTGGTACTGGAATCGCGGCAGCTCGTCGGGCGTAAAAAATTGTAATTCTGCGGCGGCCTCGGCGGCGATTAGGACAGGAAATAAAACGGAAGCACTTTAGATGAAATCGCGGCGGGAAAAAAGGTTAATTTACAGTTAGCGCACCTGAAAGACGGTAATTAGTAATCGGATTTTACTGACAGATGAAATTCCTCGCAGCGCCTGACGCGGTTATTAACTATGAAGAAAAATGTGATCGGAATTCATCGGGAGATGATGA
This sequence comes from Rana temporaria, assembly GCF_905171775.1. Taxonomy (NCBI): domain Eukaryota; kingdom Metazoa; phylum Chordata; class Amphibia; order Anura; family Ranidae; genus Rana; species Rana temporaria. The sequence goes on along the minus strand of NC_053494.1, from coordinate 224,204,455 downwards.
GAAATAGGTCAACGTCCGGCGTGGGACACCAGCGCCCTCTATGGGACGATCGCTATGTCTGCAGCCTCATGGTTGTCCCTGCATGGACTGACAAGCAAAATCATGTTGGAGGGATAACGGAACGGCGTCCAAAAATCATACGTGACTGATAACAGAACGGCGTCCAAAAATCATACGTGACTGATAACAGAACGGCACCAAAAAATCATATGTGACTGATAACGGAACGGCATCCAAAATGTGACTGATAACTGATGCCCCAGGGGAGTGTTTGGGGACTAGTGATGTCGCGAACCTAAAATTTTCGGTTCGCGAACGGCGAACGCGAACTTCCGCAAATGTTTGCGAACCGGGCGAACTGCCATAGACTTCAATGGGCAGGCGAATTTTAAAACCCACAGGGACTCTTTCTGGCCACAATAGTGATGTAAAAGTTGTTTCAAGGGGACTAACACCTGGACTGTGGCATGACGGAGGGGGATCCATGGCAAAACTCCCATGGAAAATTACGTAGTTGTCGCAGAGTCTGTTTCTAATCCATAAAGGGCATAAATCACCTAAGATTCATAAATTGTTTGGAATAACGTGCTTTAAAACATCAGGTGTGATGTTCTATCAATCAGGTAGTGTAAGGGTTAGGGTTGGGGTTACAGATAGGGTTAGGGTTACAGACAGGGTTAGGGTTACAGACAGGGTTAGGGTTACAGACAGGGTTAGGGTTACAGTTAGGGTTACAGATAGGGTTAGGGTTGCAGATAGGGTTAGGGTTACAGACAGGGTTAGGGTTACAGTTAGGGTTACAGACAGGGTTAGGGTTACAGTTAGGGTTACAGATAGGGTTAGGGTTGCAGATAGGGTTAGGTTTACAGACAGGGTTAGGGTTACAGTTAGGGTTAGGGTAACAGATAGGGTTAGGGTTACAGTTAGGGTTAGGGTTACAGTTAGGGTTAGGGTTACAGACAGGGTTAGGGTTGCAGATAGGGTTAGGGTTGCAGATAGGGTTAGGGTTATAGACAGGGTTAGGGTTACAGATAGGGTTAGGGTTAGGTTTAGGGTTACAGACTGGGTTAGGGTTGGGGTTACAGACAGGGTTAGGGTTACAGATAGGGTTAGGGTTGCAGATAGGGTTAGGGTTATAGACAGGGTTAGGGTTACAGATAGGGTTAGGGTTACAGATAGGGTTAGGGTTAGGTTTAGGGTTACAGACAGGGTTAGGGTTGGGGTTACAGACAGGGTTAGGGTTACAGTTAGGGTTAGGGTTACAGACAGGGTTAGGGTTAGGGTAACAGATAGGGTTAGGGTTACAGTTAGGGTTAGGGTTACAGATAGGGTTAGGGTTACAGACAGGGTTAGGGTTACAGATAGGGTTAGGTTTAGGGTTACAGACAGGGTTAGGCTTACAGATAGGGTTAGGGTTGCAGATAGGGTTAGGGTTACAGATAGAGTTAGGGTTGCAGATAGGGTTAGGTTTACAGACAGGGTTAGGGTTACAGTTAGGGTTAGGGTTGCAGATAGGGTTAGGGTTACAGACAGGGTTGGGGTTACAGATAGGGTTAGGGTTAGGTTTAGGGTTACAGACAGGGTTAAAGTTACAGATAGGGTTAGGGTTACAGTTAGGGTTATAGACACGGTCAGGGTTACAGATAGGGTTAGAGTTACAGCTTGGGTTAGGGTTACAGACAGGGTTAGGGTTGCAGATAGGGTTAGGGTTAGGTTTAGGGTTACAGACAGGGTAAGGGTTACAGACAGGGTTAGGGTTATAGATAGGGTTAGGGTTACAGACAGGGTTAGGGTTAGGGTAACAGATAGGATTAGGGTTACAGATAGGGTTAGGGTTACAGATAAGGTTAGGGTTAGGTTTAGAGTTACAGACAGGGTTAGGGTTACAGACAGGGTTAGGGTTACAGATAGGGTTAGGGTTACAGACAGGGTTAGGGTTGCAGATAGGGTTAGGGTAACAGACAGGGTTAGGGTTACAGACAGGGTTAGGGTTACAGAAAGGGTTAGGGTTACAGACAGGGTTAGGGTTGCAGATAGGGTTAGTGTTACAGACAGGGTTAGGGTTACAGTTAGGGTTAGGGTTACAGACAGGGTTAGGTTTAGGGTAACAGATAGGGTTAGGGTTACAGTTAGGGTTAGGGTTGCAGATAGGGTTAGGGTTACAGACAGGGTTAGGGTTACAGTTAGGGTTGGGGTTATAGTTAGGGTTAGGGTTAGGGTTACAGATAGTGTTAGGGTTAGGTTTAGGGTTACAGACAGGGTTAGGGTTAGGGTAACAGATAGGGTTAGGGTTACAGATAGGGTTAGGGTTACAGCTAGGGTTAGGGTAACAGACAGGGTTAGGGTTAGGGTAACAGATAGGGTTAGGGTTACAGATAGGGTTAGGGTTGCAGATAGAATTAGGGGTTACAGACAGGGTTAGGGTTAGGGTTAGGTTTAGGGTTACAGACAGGGTGAGGGTTACAGACAGGGTTAGGGTTACAGATAGGGTTAGGGTTACAGACAGGGTTAGGGTAACAGATAGGATTAGGGTTACAGATAGGGTTAGGGTTACAGATAGGGTTAGAGTTACAGATAGGGTTAGGTTTAGGGTTACAGACAGGGTTAGGGTTGGGGTTACAGACAGGGTTAGGGTTACAGAAAGAGTTAGGGTAACAGATAGGGTTAATGTTACGGACAGGGTTAGGGTTAAAGTTAGGGTTAGGGTTACAGACAGGGTTAGGGTAACAGATAGGGTTAGGGTTACAGTTAGGTTTAGGGTTGCAGATAGGGTTAGGGTTACAGATAGGGTTAGGGTTAGGTTTAGGGTTACAGACAGGGTTAGGGTTGGGGTTACAGACAGGGTTAGGGTTACAGATAGGGTTAGGGTTGCAGATAGGGTTAGGGTTATAGACAGGGTTAGGGTTGCAGATAGGATTAGGTTTACAGACAGGGTTAGGGTTACAGATAGGGTTAGGGTTAGGTTTAGGGTTATAGACAGGGTAAAGGTTACAGATAGGGTTAGGGTTAGGGTTACAGTTAGGGTTATAGACACGGTTAGGGTTACAGATAGGGTTAGGGTTAGGTTTAGGGTTATAGACAGGGTTAAGGTTACAGATAGGGTTAGGGTTAGGGTTACAGTTAGGGTTATAGACACGGTTAGGGTTACAGCTAGGGTTAGGGTTACAGCTAGGGTTAGGGTTACAGACAGGGTTAGGGTTACAGATAGGGTTAGGTTTAGGGTTACAGACAGGGTTAGGGTTGGGGTTACAGATAGGGTTAGGGTTGCAGATAGGGTTAGGGTTATAGACAGGGTTAGGGTTACAGTTAGGGTTAGGTTTACAGACAGGGTTAGGGTTACAGATAGGGTTAGGTTTAGGGTTATAGTCTGGGTTAAGGTTACAGATAGGGTTAGGGTTAGGGTTACAGTTAGGGTTATAGACACGGTTAGGGTTACAGATAGGGTTAGGGTTACAGCTAGGGTTAGGGTAACAGATAGGATTAGGGTTAGATAGGGTTAGGGTTAGATAGGGTTAGGGTTAGGTTTAGGGTTACAGACAGGGTTAGGGTTACATAAAGGGTTAGGGTTACTGTGACGGTATCGGTATGATATCCCCGTCAACGTTCCCTTCTTCCCATAACGACAATCACCCCAATATTCCACGAGGAGGGATATTCCTGGAGTCGCCCAGAAAGCCACACATGAGACAAGCTTACTGCTGGAACAAGACACTTTATTGACACCAAAAACTCAGCTTATATGTGGTTACAGCCTGTTAGGAACGCCCCCCTCACACAGTGGGGTTTCCCATACAGATTATAGGAGACAAGTCGGAGCCGACCATGCAGACATGTTTCTTTAGATAAAGACATCAGCGGAGTTAATTACTAGGTGTAACAGCCTGACCACAATGAAGCAATCAGAATAATTAACATGAGCCCCTTATCTAATCATTGTAAACAGTAAGGCCGGTCTCCTTCCCACACACAATAAATCAATTACCATTTGAACTAGGGAGCTGACTGAGGAAGGGTCATTAACATGTCAATAGCTTGTGACACATGAACCAAGCAGGGAGATTTACACTGACATCCTTCACAATGGCCCCCCTTTTTCTCCCTGCTCCGGCAAACCCGGTTGGACCTTCCCTGGTCCAGTAGGGTTGACGGGTTCAGAGCTTTTAGTCCGAGGTTAACTCCGTTTGGCGTGACTGACCTCCATTGGTAACTGCTTCCGACTCAGGTATGCTACCGGGTCGTCAGATCACACGCCGGTCAGTCCCCAAGTCTTTGTGCGATCTGCAAAGTCACCAGAAGTCAGTGTGAAGACAGCGAATGGGTCTGTGCGTCGCCGTCTAGGTGTCCCGCTATGGGAGGGGGCAGGTTATGGCTCTGAAGTGACAATCACAGGAGATTCATAAAAAGAAAAAGTTATATTTGTTGAAATGCTGTAGCACTGGTGCTCAGAGTCCGGGGGGGGGGGAGAGGGGACTCAGAGCCCCATAAGGTCAGCCACCCCCTGCTCCCTCCGCAGCCGCCGGTTCTCCTCTTTGAGCTTCTCCAGCTCCATCTCCAGTTCCCCCTGGGGGGGTCAGCCCGCTGTGACCTCAGGTGGTTGTTCTCCTCCTCCATGCGGCTTATGCACTCCTCCAGCTCTATGTACTCACGGATCAGATCCTGCTTGCTCATGTCCTGCAGGCTCTCCACGTGGTCCTTCATCATCAGGAACTGGGTGGTGGTGTAAGGGGCCACCGGTGGGCCCTTGGCGAACATCTCGGCCCGCATCTGGGGCGCCCGCTGCGATTCCATCTCCTCCAGTCGCTTCTTCTCCTCCCAGGTCCGCTGGTTATATGACTTCCAGGACCTCTTCTTCTTGGAGGGTAGCTGGCGGTGCCTCTTTCTGCCCAGCTCCCTCCAAGGCCCCTCCGGCTCATGGCGGTCGCCCATGACCAGCTGACAATGGTGTTCCCTGTTGTCCGTAATAACAGATTGTACCATGAGGGCTTCGTAAGGGGTGCCCAATGGTTCTTCCGGACCCAGCTCCTGGAGATCCCAAGCCGAGTCTACACAATGGGCTGCTGCTGGTGGGCGGTACCCAGGTTGAGACCAATTTGACCTGGTGTTGTCGTTCATGGGGCAATTCTGCTTGAAGTGACCCAACTGTTTGCACCGGAAGCAGCGTTGTTCGTTGTCCTCCTGGCGTGGGTAGCGAGGGCTAGATGTCATCGGTCTGTTAGGCGGTTGGTATCTAGCGGCTGGTGGGTGTGAGGGCGCCGTTGGTTGTGGAGGTTGTACCCGTGGTGTGACCTGGTTTGTCTTGCGAGTATCCGCATATTCATCCGCCAACTTCGCGGCCTCTGGTAGAGTCATGGGCCTGCGATCTCTCACCCAATCTTTGACATCCGTCTGGATGTGATTGTAAAATTGCTCCAGGAGCATTAGTTGCAAAATGTCCTCTGCGGTGGTGGCCTGGCTGCTGTTAACCCAGTTAGAGGCCGACAGGGACAGCTGGCATGCCCATTCTGCGTAAGAGTCTTTCGTGGTTTTGCGTGAGTCCCTGAACTTCTGTCGGTGGGACTCTGGGGTTACTGCATAACGAGCCAGGAGCGCTTCTTTAACCCGGGCGTAGCTATGGATATCCTGATCTGGCACGGTCCGGAAAGCATCAGAAGCTTTGCCTGACAGTTTTCCTGACAATATTGCAACCCACTCTCCTCTAGCTATTCGGTGCAGGTTACATTGTCGCTCAAAGTCCGCCAGGTAGTTATCAATTTCACAGTCCTTTTCATCAAAAGCTTTAAAAGCGCTAAACGGAATCTTCCTTGCGTCTGCTGTGCTGTACTCACTGTTTGTAGAAGGTGCGGCTGCTTGTTGGACTGCTGCCAGTTTTAACTGTAGTTCTGCGTCTCTTATTTGTTTATCCTCCTGTAGTTCTGCGTCCCTTATTTGTTTATCCTCCTGTAGTTCTGCGTCCCTTATTTGTTTATCCTTCTGTAGTTCTGCGTCTCTTATTTGTTTAGCCTCCTCCGCTAACAGGTCCATCACTTTCAGAACCACATCCGGCGTTGGGTTCGGGCCGAACCACGCTAGCTTCTCTCTCATTAGCTTGTTGGCTGGCGATTCCTCCTCCTGAATCACTGGTGTCTCCATCTCTTGTACTGCTGGCGTTGCTGCAATCCCGTCCTCCTGGTCTAGCTCCATTAATTCTGCTATGATGACCCGCTTGGTTTTGTTGCTAGCGATCCTTCCACGAACTTCCAGTAGTTCTTCCAGTGTCTGCTTGGAATCCGGGTGTGAAGGGGAATAGAAGGGAAAAATCCCGCTGCTACCAACCAATTGTGACGGTATCGGTATGATATCCCCGTCAACGTTCCCTTCTTCCCATAACGACAATCACCCCAATATTCCACGAGGAGGGATATCCCTGGAATCGCCCAGAAAGCCACACATGAGACAAGCTTACTGCTGGAACAAGACACTTTATTGACACCAAAAACTCAGCTTATATGTGGTTACAGCCTGTTAGGAACGCCCCCCCCCTCACACAGTGGGGTTTCCCATACAGATTATAGGAGACAAGTCGGAGCCGACCATGCAGACATGTTTCTTTAGATAAAGACATCAGCGGAGTTAATTACTAGGTGTAACAGCCTGACCACAATGAAGCAATCAGAATAATTAACATGAGCCCCTTATCTAATCATTGTAAACAGTAAGGCCGGTCTCCTTCCCACACACAATAAATCAATTACCATTTGAACTAGGGAGCTGGCTGAGGAAGGGTCATTAACATGTCAATAGCTTGTGACACATGAACCAAGCAGGGAGATTTACACTGACATCCTTCACAGTTACAGACAGGGTTAGGGTTGCAGATAGGGTTAGTGTTACAAACAGGGTTAGGGTTACAGTTAGGGTTAGGGTTACAGACAGGGTTAGGGTAACAGATTGGGTTAGGGTTACAGTTAGGGTTAGGGTTGCAGACAGGGTTAGGGTTACAGACAGGGTTAGGGTTACTGATAGGGTTAGGGTTAGGTTTAGGGTTACAGACAGGGTTAATGTTACAGATAGGGTTAGGGTTACAGATAGGGTTAGAGTTACAGTTAGGGTTAGGTTTAGGGTTACAGACAGGGTTAGGGTTACAGATAGGGTTAGGGTTAGGTTTAGTGTTACAGACAGGGTTAGGGTTGGGGTTACAGACAGGGTTAGGGTTACAGATAGGGTTAGGGTTGCAGATAGGGTTAGGGTTACAGACAGGGTTAGGGTTACAGTTAGGGTTAGGGTTACAGACAGGGTTAGGGTTACAGATAGGGTTAGGTTTAGGGTTACAGACAGGGTTAGGGTTACAGATAGGGTTAGGGTTAGATTTAGGGTTACAGACAGGGTTAGAGTTGGGGTTACAGATAGGGTTAGGGTTACAGATAGGGTTAGGGTTACAGACAGGGTTAGGGTTAAAGACAGGGTTAGGGTTAGGGTTACAGATAGGGTTAGGGTTAGGTTTAGGGTTACAGTCAGGGTTAATGTTACGGACAGGGTTAGGGTTAAAGTTAGGGTTAGGGTTACAGACAGGGTTAGGGTTACAGATAGGGTTAGGTTTAGGGTTACAGACAGGGTTACTATTGGGGTTACAGACAGGGTTAGGGTTGCAGATAGGGTTAGGGTTACAGACAGGGTTAGGGTTGCAGATAGGGTTAGGGTTACAGACAGGGTTAGGTTTACAGATAGGGTTAGGGTTAGGTTTACAGACAGGGTTAGGGTTGCAGATAGGGGTAGGGTTACAGACAGGGTTAGGGTTACAGTTAGGGTTAGTGTTACAGACAGGGTTAGGGTTACGGTAACAGATAGGGTTAGGGTTACAGATAGGGTTAGGGTTACAGATAGGGTTAGGGTTACAGACAGGGTTAGGGTTACAGATAGGGTTAGGGTTACAGTTAGGGTTAGGGTTACAGATAGGGTTAGGGTTACAGACAGGGTTAGGTTTACAGATAGGGTTAAGGTTAGGTTTAGGAATACAGACAGGGTTAGGGTTAGGGTTACAGACAGGGTTAGGGTTACAGATAGGGTTAGGGTTACAGATAGGGTTAGGGTTACAGTTAGGGTTAGGGTTACAGACATGGTTAGGGTTAGGGTAACAGATATGGTTAGGGTTACAGATAGGGTTAGGGTTACAGACAGGGTTAGGGTTACAGATAGGGTTAGGGTTGCAGATAGGGTTAGGGTTACAGATAGGGTTAGGGTTACAGATAGGGTTAGGGTTGCAGATAGGGTTAGGGTTACAGACAGGGTTAGGGTTACAGATAGGGTTAGGGTTAGGTTTAGAGACAGAGTTAAGGTTACAGATAGGGTTAGGGTTAGGGTTACAGACAGGGTTAGGGTTACAGATAGGGTTAGGGTTACAGTTAGGGTTAGGGTTACAGACAGGGTTAGGGTTAGGCTAACAGATATGGTTAGGGTTACAGATAGGGTTAGGGTTACAGACAGGGTTAGGGTTGCAGATAGGGTTAGGGTTACAGACAGGGTTAGGGTTACAGATAGGGTTAGGTTTAGGGTTATAGACAGGGTTAGGGTTGGGGTTACAAACAGGGCTAGGGTTACAGATAGGGTTAGGTTTAGGGTTATAGACAGGGTTAGGGTTAGGGTTACAGACAGGGTTAGGGTTACAGATAGGGTTAGGGTTGCAGATAGGGTTAGGGTTACAGACAGGGTTACGGGTACAGTTAGGGTAAGGGTTACAGACAGGGTTAGGGTTAGGGTAACAGATAGGGTTAGGGTTACAGACAGGGTTAGGGTTAGGTTTAGGGTTAGGGTTACAGATAGGGTTAGGGTTACAGATTAGGGTTAGGGTTAGGGTAACAGATAGGGTTAGGGTTGCAGATAGGGTTAGGTTTACAGACAGGGTTAGGGTTACAGATAGGGTTAGGTTTAGGGTTATAGACAGGGTTAAGGTTACAGATAGGGTTAGGATTAGGGTTACAGTTAGGGTTATAGACACGGTTAGGTTTACAGATAGGGTTAGGGTTAGGTTTAGGGTTATAGACAGGGTTAAGGTTACTGATAGGATTAGGGTTAGGGTTACAGTTAGGGTTATAGACACGGTTAGGGTTACAGCTAGGGTTAGGGTTACAGCTAGGGTTAGGGTTACAGACAGGGTTAGGGTTACAGATAGGGTTAGGTTTAGGGTTACAGACAGGGTTAGGGTTGGGGTTACAGACAGGGTTAGGGTTACAGATAGGGTTAGGGTTGCAGATAGGGTTACGGTTATAGACAGGGTTAGGGTTACAGTTAGGGTTAGGGTAACAGATAGGGTTAGGGTTACAGTTAGGGTTAGGGTTGCAGATAGGGTTAGGTTTACAGACAGGGTTAGGGTTAAAGATAGGGTTAGGTTTAGGGTTATAGACAGGGTTAAGGTTACAGATAGGGTTAGGGTTAGGGTTACAGCTAGGGTTAGGGTAACAGATAGGATTAGGGTTAGATAGGGTTAGGGTTACAGATAGGGTTAGGGTTAGGATTGGGGTTACAGACAGGGTTAGGGTTACATAAAGGGTTAGGGTTACAGACAGGGTTAGGGTTGCAGATAGGGTTAGTGTTACAAACAGGGTTAGGGTTACAGTTAGGGTTAGGGTTACAGACAGGGTTAGGGTAACAGATAGGGTTAGGGTTACAGTTAGGGTTAGGGTTGCAGACAGGGTTAGGGTTGCAGACAGGGTTAGGGTTACTGATAGGGTTAGGGTTAGGTTTAGGGTTACAGACAGGGTTAAGGTTACAGATAGGGTTAGGGTTACAGATAGGGTTAGGGTTACAGTTAGGGTTAGGTTTAGGGTTACAGACAGGGTTAGGGTTACAGATAGGGTTAGGGTTAGGTTTAGGGTTACAGACAGGGTTAGGGTTGGGGTTACAGACAGGGTTAGGGTTACAGATAGGGTTAGGGTTGCAGATAGGGTTAGGGTTACAGACAGGGTTACAGTTAGGGTTAGGGTTACAGACAGGGTTAGGGTTACAGATAGGGTTAGGGTTAGATTTAGGGTTACAGACAGGGTTAGGGTTGGGGTTACAGATAGGGTTAGGGTTACAGATAGGGTTAGGGTTACAGACAGGGTTAGGGTTAAAGACAGGGTTAGGGTTAGGGTTACAGATAGGGTTAGGGTTAGGTTTAGGGTTACAGTCAGGGTTAATGTTACGGACAGGGTTAGGGTTAAAGTTAGGGTTAGGGTTACAGACAGGGTTAGGGTTACAGATAGGGTTAGGTTTCGGGTTACAGACAGGGTTACTGTTGGGGTTACAGACAGGGTTAGGGTTGCAGATAGGGTTAGGGTTACAGACAGGGTTAGGGTTGCAGATAGGGTTAGGGTTAGGTTTAGGGTTATAGACAGGGTTAAGGTTACAGATAGGGTTAGGGTTAGGGTTACAGTTAGGGTTATAGACACGGTTAGGGTTACAGATAGGGTTAGGGTTAGGTTTAGGGTTATAGACAGGGTTAAGGTTACAGATAGGGTTAGGGTTAGGGTTACAGTTAGGGTTATAGACACGGTTAGGGTTACAGCTAGGGTTAGGGTTACAGCTAGGGTTAGGGTTACAGACAGGGTTAGGGTTACAGATAGGGTTAGGTTTAGGGTTACAGACAGGGTTAGGGTTGGGGTTACAGACAGGGTTAGGGTTACAGATAGGGTTAGGGTTATAGACAGGGTTAGGGTTACAGTTAGGGTTAGGGTTACAGATAGGGTTAGGGTTACAGTTAGGGTTAGGGTTGCAGATAGGGTTAGGTTTACAGACAGGGTTAGGGTTACAGATAGGGTTAGGTTTAGGGTTATAGACAGGGTTAAGGTTACAGATAGGGTTAGGGTTAGGGTTACAGTTAGGGTTATAGACACGGTTAGGGTTACAGATAGGGTTAGGGTTACAGCTAGGGTTAGGGTTAGATAGGGTTAGGGTTAGATAGGGTTAGGGTTAGGTTTAGGGTTACAGACAGGGTTAGGGTTGGGGTTACAGATAGGGTTAGGGTTACATAAAGGGTTAGGGTTACAGACAGGGTTAGGGTTGCAGGTAGGGTTAGGGTTACAGACAGGGTTAGGGTTGCAGATAGGGTTAGGGTTACAGACAGGGTTAGGTTTACAGATAGGGTTAGGGTTAGGTTTACAGACAGGGTTAGGGTTTCAGATAGGGGTAGGGTTACAGACAGGGTTAGGGTTACAGATAGGGTTAGGGTTATGTTTACAGACAGGGTTAGGGTTGCAGATAGGGGTAGGGTTACAGACAGGGTTAGGGTTACAGTTAGGGTTAGTGTTACAGACAGGGTTAGGGTTACGGTAACAGATAGGGTTAGGGTTACAGATAGGGTTAGGGTTACAGATAGGGTTAGGGTTACAGACAGGGTTAGGGTTACAGACAGGGTTAGGGTTAAAGACAGGGTTAGGGTTAGGGTTACAGATAGGGTTAGGGTTAGGTTTAGGGTTACAGTCAGGGTTAATGTTACGGACAGGGTTAGGGTTAAAGTTAGGGTTAGGGTTACAGACAGGGTTAGGGTTACAGATAGGGTTAGGTTTAGGGTTACAGACAGGGTTACTATTGGGGTTACAGACAGGGTTAGGGTTGCAGATAGGGTTAGGGTTACAGACAGGGTTAGGGTTGCAGATAGGGTTAGGGTTACAGACAGGGTTAGGTTTACAGATAGGGTTAGGGTTAGGTTTACAGACAGGGTTAGGGTTGCAGATAGGGGTAGGGTTACAGACAGGGTTAGGGTTACAGTTAGGGTTAGTGTTACAGACAGGGTTAGGGTTACGGTAACAGATAGGGTTAGGGTTACAGATAGGGTTAGGGTTACAGATAGGGTTAGGGTTACAGACAGGGTTAGGGTTACAGATAGGGTTAGGGTTACAGTTAGGGTTAGGGTTACAGACAGGGTTAGGTTTACAGATAGGGTTAAGGTTAGGTTTAGGAATACAGACAGGGTTAGGGTTAGGGTTACAGACAGGGTTAGGGTTACAGATAGGGTTAGGGTTACAGACAGGGTTAGGGTTACAGATAGGGTTAGGGTTAGGTTTAGAGACAGAGTTAAGGTTACAGATAGGGTTAGGGTTAGGGTTACAGTTAGGGTTATAGACACGGTTAGGGTTACAGATAGGGTTAGGGTTAGGTTTAGGGTTATAGACAGGGTTAAGGTTACAGATAGGGTTAGGGTTACAGTTAGGGTTATAGACACGGTTAGGGTTACAGCTAGGGTTAGGGTTACAGCTAGGGTTAGGGTTACAGACAGGGTTAGGGTTACAGATAGGGTTAGGGTTAGGTTTAGGGTTACAGACAGGGTTAGGGTTGGGGTTACAGACAGGGTTAGGGTTACAGATAGGGTTAGGGTTGCAGATAGGGTTACGGTTATAGACAGGGTTAGGGTTACAGTTAGGGTTAGGGTAACAGATAGGGTTAGGGTTACAGTTAGGGTTAGGGTTGCAGATAGGGTTAGGTTTACAGACAGGGTTAGGGTTACAGATAGGGTTAGGTTTAGGGTTATAGACAGGGTTAAGGTTACAGATAGGGTTAGGGTTAGGGTTACAGTTAGGGTTATAGACATGGTTAGGGTTACAGATAGGGTTAGGGTTACAGCTAGGGTTAGGGTAACAGATAGGATTAGGGTTAGATAGGGTTAGGGTTAGAGATAGGGTTAGGCTTAGGTTTAGGGTTACAGACAGGGTTAGGGTTGGGGTTACAGACAGGGTTAGGGTTACATAAAGGGTTAGGGTTACAGACAGGGTTAGGGTTGCAGATAGGGTTAGTGTTACAAACAGGGTTAGGGTTACAGTTAGGGTTAGGGTTACAGACAGGGTTAGGGTAACAGATAGGGTTAGGGTTACAGTTAGGGTTGGGGTTGCAGACAGGGTTAGGGTTGCAGACAGGGTTAGGGTTAGGTTTAGGGTTACAGACAGGGTTAAGGTTACAGATAGGGTTAGGGTTACAGATAGGGTTACAGTTAGGGTTAGGTTTAGGGTTACAGACAGGGTTAGGGTTACAGATAGGGTTAATGTTAGGTTTAGGGTTACAGACAGGGTTAGGGTTGGGGTTACAGACAGGGTTAGGGTTACAGATAGGGTTAGGGTTGCAGATAGGGTTAGGGTTACAGACAGGGTTACAGTTAGGGTTAGGGTTACAGACAGGGTTAGGGTTACAGATAGGGTTAGGTTTAGGGTTACAGACAGGGTTAGGGTTACAGATAGGGTTAGGGTTAGATTTAGGGTTATAGACAGGGTTAGGGTTGGGGTTACAGATAGGGTTAGGGTTACAGATAGGGTTAGGGTTACAGACAGGGTTAGGGTTAAAGACAGGGTTAGGGTTAGGGTTAAAGATAGGGTTAGGGTTAGGTTTAGGGTTACAGTCAGGGTTAATGTTACGGACAGGGTTAGGGTTAAAGTTAGGGTTAGGGTTACAGACAGGGTTAGGGTTACAGATAGGGTTAGGTTTAGGGTTACAGACAGGGTTACTGTTGGGGTTACAGACAGGGTTAGGGTTACAGATAGGGTTAGGGTTGCAGATAGGGTTACAGACAGGGTTAGGGTTGCAGATAGGGTTAGGGTTACAGACAGGGTTAGGTTTACAGATAGGGTTAAGGTTAGGTTTAGGGTTACAGACAGGGTTAGGGTTACAGATAGGGTTAGGGTTTGGGTTAGGGTTGCAGATAGGGTTAGGGTTAGGGTTGCAGATAGGGTTAGGGTTACAGACAGGGTTAGGTTTACAGTTAGGGTTAGGGTTACAGACAGGTTTAGGGTTACAGTTAGGGTTACAGACAGGGTTAGGGTAACAGATAGGGTTAGGGTTACAGATAGGGTTAGGGTTAGGTTTAGGGTTACAGACAGGGTTAGGGTTACAGACAGGGTTAGGGTTACAGACAGGGTTAGGGTTAGGGTAACAGATAGGGTTAGGGTTACAGTTAGGGTTAAGGTTAGGTTTAGGAATACAGATAGGGTTAGGGTTAGGGTTGCAGATAGGGTTAGGATAACAGACAGGGTTAGGGTTACAGTTAGGGTTAGGGTTACAGACAGGGTTAGGGTTAGGGTAACGGATAGGGTTAGGGTTGCAGATAGGGTTAGGGTTACAGTTAGGGTTAGGGTTGCAGATAGGGTTAGGGTAACAGATAGGGTTAGGGTTGCAGATAGGGTTAGGGTTACAGATAGGGTTAGGGTTAGGTTTAGGGTTAAAGACAGAGTTAAGGTTACAGATAGGGTTAGGGTTACAGATAGGGTTAGGGTTACAGTTAGGGTTAGGGTTACAGACAGGGTTAGGGTTATAGATAGGGTTAGGGTTGCAGATAGGGTTAGGGTTAGGTTTAGGGTTACAGACAGAGTTAAGGTTACAGATAGGGTTAGGGTTACAGATAGGGTTAGGGTTACAGTTAGGGTTACAGACAGGGTTAGGGTTATAGATAGGGTTAGGGTTGCAGATAGGGTTAGGGTTACAGATAGGGTTAGGGTTAGGGTAACAGATAGGGTTAGGGTTACAGATAGGGTTAGGGTTGCAGATAGGGTTAGGGTTACAGTAAGGGTTAGGGTTACAGACAGGGTTAGGGTTAGGGTAACAGATAGGGTTAGGGTTACAGACAGGGTTAGGGTTACAGATAGGGTTACAGATAGGGTTAGGGTTACAGACAGGGTTAGGATTAGGGTTGCAGATAGGGTTACAGACAGGGTTAGGGTAACAGTTAGGGTTACAGACAGGGTTAGGGTTACAGATAGGGTTAGGGTTACAGATAGGGTTAGGGTTACAGATAGGGTTAGGGTTACAGATAGGGTTAGGGTTACAGATAGGGTTAGGGTTACAGACAGGGTTAGGGTTACAGTTAGGGTTGGGGTTACAGACAGGGTTAGGGTTACAGATAGGGTTAAGGTTGCAGATAGGGTTAGGGTTACAGATAGGGTTAGGGTTAGGTTTAGGGTTACAGACAGAGTTAAGGTTACAGATAGGGTTAGGGTTACAGATAGGGTTAGGGTTACAGTTAGGGTTAGGGTTACAGACAGGGTTAGGGTTATAGATAGGGTTAGGGTTGCAGATAGGGTTAGGGTTACAGATAGGGTTAGGGTTACAGATAGGGTTAGGGTTACAGTAAGGGTTAGGGTTACAGACAGGGTTAGGGTTAGGGTAACAGATAGGGTTAGGGTTACAGATAGGGTTAGGGTTGCAGATAGGGTTAGGGTTACAGACAGGGTTAGGGTTACAGATAGGGTTACAGATAGGGTTAGGGTTACAGACAGGGTTAGGATTAGGGTTGCAGATAGGGTTAGGGTTACAGACAGGGTTAGGTTTACAGTTAGGGTTACAGACAGGGTTAGGGTAACAGATAGGGTTAGGGTTACAGATAGGGTTAGGGTTAGGTTTAGGGTTACAGACAGGGTTAGGGTTACAGACAGGGTTAGGGTTACAGACAGGGTTAGGGTAACAATTAGGGTTACAGACAGGGTTAGGGTTACAGATAGGGTTAGGGTCACAGATAGGGTTAGGGTTACAGATAGGGTTAGGGTTGCAGATAAGGTTAGGGTTACAGATAGGGTTAGGGTTACAGATAGGGTTAGGGTTACAGATAGGGTTAGGGTTACAGACAGGGTTAGGGTTACAGCTAGGGTTAGGGTTACAGTCTGTAACCCTAACCCTATCTGTAACCCTAACCCTATCTGTAACTCTAACCCTAACCCTGTCTGTAACCCTAACCCTGTCTGTTACCCTAACCCTGTCTGTTACCCTAACCCTATCTGTAACTCTAACCCTAACCCTAACTGTAACCCTAACCCTGTCTGTAATAAGGTTAGGGTTCACCGTGAAAGACCAAACTCTGACTATGTCCTCAGAACTTTTAGAGTTCAGGGTACGTGGCCTCTGAACACTGGGCATTATTCTAGGGCCAAAGGGAATCACAGCACCATGACCAAGACGGCCCCTGCGGGGTGGCCTGCATCTGCCTGTCATAGATTAGTTTAGTTGTACTATGCGTGCAAGCTACTGTGCCATATGAGATGTGGCACTGGACAGGTGGGCACAGTTTACCCTGTGAGGCAAAGACACCCTGGCAGACAAATGACTACTATTATGTATTGCAGTGAATGTTGTTTTTATATCTTATCAACTGTGCCAACACAATATAGATGAGATGTGGCACTGGCAGGCAGGTGGGCACAATTTACCCTGTGAGCCTGGGCCTCTTACATTACACAGCACCCCACAGCTCTGGACCCCTTTAAATAGCACCCTGCACCACTGGACCCCTTTATATTACACAGAAGCTTGCACCACTGGGCCCCTTTATATCATACAGCACCCTACACCACTGGACCCCTTTGTATTACACAGCACTGCATCACTGGACCCCTTTGTATTACACAGCACCCTGCACCACATAATCTAACTAAACTATACAGTGTATAAATATATGTACAACTCCTGGGATGTATATATATCCTCTACACACTGTAACATTAACTGACTAGTCTTCCTGCTCTAACTAGGAAAAAGACAAACTCTCTTTCTCTCTCTCTCTCTCTGTCTATCTCTGTGTCCTCTCTCTCTCTCTGTCTATCTCTGTGTCGTTCTCTCTCTCTCTGTCTATCTCTGTGTCCTTCTCTCTCTCTCTGTCTATCTCTGTGTCCTTCTCTCTCTCTCTCTGTCTATCTCTGTGTCCTTCTCTCTCTCTCTATCTCTGTGTCCTTCTCTCTCTCTCTCTCTGTCTATCTCTGTGTCCTTCTCTCTCTCTCTCTATCTCTGTGTCCTTCTCTCTCTCTCTGTCTATCTCTGTGTCCTTCTCTCTCTCTCTCTGTCTCTCTCTCTCTCTCTCTCTGTCTCACTCTCTCTGTCTCTCTCTCTCGCTCTCTGTCTCTCTCTCTCTCAGTCTCTCTCTCTCTGTCTCCCTCTCTATGTCTCTCTCTGTCTCTGTCTCTCTCTCTGTGTCTCTCTCTGTCTCTCTCTCAGTCTCTCTTTCTCTGTCTCTCTCTCGCTCTCTGTCTCTCTCTCTCTCTCTCTGTCTCTCTCTCTCAGTCACGCTCTCTGTCTCTCTCTCTCTGTCTCTCTCTCTCTGTCTCTCTCTTCTCTCTCTCTCTCTGTCTCTCTCTCTGTCTCTCTCTCTGTCTCTCCCTGTCTCTCTCTCTGTCTCTCTCTGTCTCTCTCTCTGTCTCTCTCTCACTATGTCTCTCTCTCTGTCTCTCTCTCTCTCTTCTCTCTGTCTCTCTCTCTGTCTCTATGTCTCTCTCTCTCTCTCTCTGTCTCTATGTCTCTCTCTCTCTGTCTCTCTCTCTCTGTCTCTCTCTCTCTGTCTCTCTCTCTCTCAGTCTCTCTCTCTCTCTTGCTCGCTGTCTCTCTCTCTCTTGCTCTCTCTCTCTCTGTGTCTCTCTCTCTCTCTCTCTGTCTCTCTCTCTCTCTGTGTCTCTCTCTCTCTCTCTCTGTCTCTCTCTCTGTCTCTCTCTCTCTCTGTCTCTCTGTCTCTCTCTCTCAGTCTCTCTCTCTCTCTCTGTCTCTGTCTCTCTCTCTCTCTCTGTCTCTCTCTGTCTCTCTCTCTGTCTCTCTCTCTGTCTCTCTCTCTGTGTCTCTCTCTCTCTCTCTCTCTGTCTCTCTGTCTCTCTCTCTCAGTCTCTCTCTCTCTCTGTCTCTGTCTCTCTCTCTCTCTCTCTGTTTCTCTCTCTCTCTCTCTCTGTAAACCACGCAGCACAGATTACAGAGGAAAAAAAAGCAGACTGATTGATTAGCCCTAACAAGTGCTGTTTGGGGTGCTGTTCTAACAGCAGAGATCAGATGAGTCTTTCAGGACTGGAGTACACTGGCCTAGCTATCGCTTTCCCTACAAAATCAGCAGCAGCAACACTGTCCCTCCTCTCATTAAGAATGCAGGTTCAGAATGAATCTAAAATGGATGCCGCCCTAGAGGTGGGAGGGTCAGGGAGGAAGGGTATGCTGCTGATTGGCTGGAATGTGTCTGCTGACTGTGAGGTAGAGGGTCAAAGTTTGCTCAATGTTAATTAATAGGAGGCGAATCGAACAGCGCATATGTTCACCCGCGGCGGCGAGCGCGAACAAGCGAAAATCGCCGCAAACTATTCGCCGGCGAACAGTTCTGTACATCTCTATTGGGAGTGTTTGGGGCCCCTTGTCCTGCCCCAGGGGAGTGTTTGGGGCCCCTTGTCCTGCCCCAGGGGAGTGTTTGGGGACCCGAGTCCTGCCCCAGGGGAGTGTTTGGGGAGCCGGGTCCTGCCCCAGGGGAGTGTTTGGGGACCCGGGTCCTGTCCCAGGGGAGTGTTTGGGGCCTCTTGTGCTGCCCCAGGGGAGTGTTTGGGGACCCGAGTCCTGCCCCAGGGGAGTGTTTGGGGACCCGAGTCCTGCCCCAGGGGAGTGTTTGGGGACCCGGGTCCTGTCCCAGGGGAGTGTTTGGGGCCCCTTGTGCTGCCCCAGGGGAGTGTTTGGGGACCCAGGTCCTGCCCCAGGGGAGTGTTTGGGGCCCCTTGTCCTGCCCCAGGGGAGTGTTTGGGGCCCCTTGTCCTGTCCCAGGGGAGTGTTTGGGGCCCCGAGTCCTGCCCCAGGGGAGTGTTTGGGGACCCGGGTCCTGCCCCAGGGGAGTGTTTGGGGACCCGGGTCCTGTCCCAGGGGAGTGTTTGGGGCCCCTTGTCCTGCCCCAGGGGAGTGTTTGGGGCCCCTTGTCCTGCCCCAGGGGAGTGTTTTGGGACCCGGGTCCTGCCCCAGGGGAGTGTTTTGGGACCCGGGTCCTGCCCCAGGGGAGTGTTTGGGGACCCGAGTCCTGTCCCAGGGGAGTGTTTGGGGACCTGGGTCCTGCCCCAGGGGAGTGTTTGGGGCCCCTTGTCCTGCCCCAAGGGAGTGTTTGGGGACCCGAGTCCTGCCCCAGGGGAGTGTTTGGGGACCTGGGTCCTGCCCCAGGGGAGTGTTTGGGGCCCCTTGTCCTGCCCAAGGGGGAGTGTTTGGGGACCCGAGTCCTGCCCCAGGGGAGTGTTTGGGGACCCGGCTCCTGTCCCAGGGGAGTGTTTGGGGACCTGGGTCCTGCCCCAGGGGAGTGTTTGGGGCCCCTTGTCCTGTCCCAGGGGGAGTGTTTGGGGACCCGGGTCCTGCCCCTGGGGAGTGTTTGGGGATCCGAGTCCTGCCCCAGGGGAGTGTTTGGGGACCCGGGTCCTGCCCCAGGGGAGTGTTTGGGGACCCGGGTCCTGCCCCAGGGAAGTGTTTGGGGACCCGGGTCCTGTCCCAGGGGAGTGTTTGGGGACCCGGGTCCTGCCCCAGGGAAGTGTTTGGGGACCCGGCTCCTGTCCCAGGGGAGTGTTTGGGGACCCGGGTCCTGCCCCACGGGAGTGTTTGGGGACCCGGGTCCTGCCCCAGGGGAGTGTTTGGGGACCCGCGTCCTGTCCCAGGGGAGTGTTTGGGGACCCGGGTCCTGTCCCAGGGGAGTGTTTGGGGACCCGGGTCCTGCCCCAGGGGAGTGTTTGGGGACTCGGGTCCTGCCCCAGGGGAGTGTTTGGGGACCCGGGTCCTGCCCCAGGGGAGTGTTTGGGGACCCGGGTCCTGCCCCAGGGGAGTGTTTAGGGACCCCGGGTCCTGTCCCAGGGGAGTGTTTGGGGACCCGGGTCCTGTCCCAGGGGAGTGTTTGGGGACCCGGGTCCTGTCCTAGGGGAGTGTTTGGGGACCCGAGTCCTGTCCCAGGGGAGTGTTTGGGGACCCGGGTCCTGCCCCAGGGGAGTGTTTGGGGACCTGGGTCCTGCCCCAGGGGAGTGTTTGGGGACCCGGGTCCTGCCCCAGGGGAGTGTTTGGGGACCCGGGTCCTGCCCCAGGGGAGTGTTTGGGGACCCGAGTCCTGCCCCAGGTGAGTGTTTGGGGACCCGGGTCCTGTCCCAGGGGAGTGTTTGGGGACCCGGGTCCTGCCCCAGGGGAGTGTTTGGGGACCGGGGTCCTGCCCCAGGGGAGTGTTTGGGGACCCGGGTCCTGCCCCAGGGGAGTGTTTGGGGACCGGGGTCCTGCCCCAGGGGAGTGTTTGGGGACCCGGGTCCTGTCCCAGGGGAGTGTTTGGGGACCCGGGTCCTGCCCCAGGGGAGTGTTTGGGGACCTGGGTCCTGCCCCAGGGGAGTGTTTGGGGACCTGGGTCCTGCCCCAGGGGAGTGTTTGGGGACCCGGGTCCTGCCCCAGGGGAGTGTTTGGGGACCCGGGTCCTGCCCCAGGGGAGTGTTTGGGGACCCGAGTCCTGCCCCAGGTGAGTGTTTGGGGACCCGGGTCCTGCCCCAGGGGAGTGTTTGGGGACCCGGGTCCTGCCCCAGGGGAGTGTTTGGGGACCCAGGTCCTGCCCCAGGGGAGTGTTTGGGGACCCGGGTCCTGCCCCAGGGGAGTGTTTGGGGACCCGGGTCCTGCCCCAGGGGAGTGTTTGGGGACCCAGGTCCTGCCCCAGGGGAGTGTTTGGGGACCGGGGTCCTGCCCCAGGGGAGTGTTTGGGGACCCGGGTCCTGCCCCAGGGGAGTGTTTGGGGACCGGGGTCCTGCCCCAGGGGAGTGTTTGGGGACCCGGGTCCTGTCCCAGGGGAGTGTTTGGGGACCCGGGTCCTGCCCCAGGGGAGTGTTTGGGGACCTGGGTCCTGCCCCAGGGGAGTGTTTGGGGACCTGGGTCCTGCCCCAGGGGAGTGTTTGGGGACCCGGGTCCTGCCCCAGGGGGGTGTTTGGGGACCCGGGTCCTGCCCCAGGGGAGTGTTTGGGGACCCGAGTCCTGCCCCAGGTGAGTGTTTGGGGACCCGGGTCCTGCCCCAGGGGAGTGTTTGGGGACCCGGGTCCTGCCCCAGGGGAGTGTTTGGGGACCCAGGTGCTGCCCCAGGGGAGTGTTTGGGGACCCGGGTCCTGCCCCAGGGGAGTGTTTGGGGACCGGGGTCCTGCCCCAGGGGAGTGTTTGGGGACCCGGGTCCTGCCCCAGGGGAGTGTTTGGGGACCGGGGTCCTGCCCCAGGGGAGTGTTTGGGGACCCGGGTCCTGTCCCAGGGGAGTGTTTGGGGACCCGGGTCCTGCCCCAGGGGAGTGTTTGGGGACCTGGGTCCTGCCCCAGGGGAGTGTTTGGGGACCTGGGTCCTGCCCCAGGGGAGTGTTTGGGGACCCGGGTCCTGCCCCAGGGGAGTGTTTGGGGACCCGGGTCCTGCCCCAGGGGAGTGTTTGGGGACCCGAGTCCTGCCCCAGGTGAGTGTTTGGGGACCCGGGTCCTGCCCCAGGGGAGTGTTTGGGGACCCGGGTCCTGCCCCAGGGGAGTGTTTGGGGACCCAGGTCCTGCCCCAGGGGAGTGTTTGGGGACCCGGGTCCTGCCCCAGGGGAGTGTTTGGGGACCCGGGTCCTGCCCCAGGGGAGTGTTTGGGGACCCGGGTCCTGCCCCAGGGGAGTGTTTGGGGACCCGGGTCCTGCCCCAGGGGAGTGTTTGGGGACCTGGGTCCTGCCCCAGGGGAGTGTTTGGGGACCTGGGTCCTGCCCCAGGGGAGTGTTTGGGGACCCGGGTCCTGCCCCAGGGGAGTGTTTGGGGACCCGGGTCCTGCCCCAGGGGAGTGTTTGGGGACCCGAGTCCTGCCCCAGGTGAGTGTTTGGGGACCCGGGTCCTGCCCCAGGGGAGTGTTTGGGGACCCAGGTCCTGCCCCAGGGGAGTGTTTGGGGACCCGGGTCCTGCCCCAGGGGAGTGTTTGGGGACCCGGGTCCTGCCCCAGGGGAGTGTTTGGGGACCCGGGTCCTGCCCCAGGGGGAGTGTTTGGGGACCCGGGTGCTGCCCCAGGGGAGTGTTTGGGGACCCGGGTCCTGCCCCAGGGGAGTGTTTGGGGACCCGGGTCCTGCCCCAGGGGAGTGTTTGGGGACCCGGGTCCTGCCCCAGGGGAGTGTTTGGGGACCCGGGTCCTGCCCCAGGGGAGTGTTTGGGGACCCGGGTCCTGTCCCAGGGGAGTGTTTTGCTACTAAATAATGCTCGTATATAAACAAGTGAAGCTGCATCTTACTGTAAACATTTGAACAGTGATAGCATAGGAGAAAAAACAAGATGCGCTAAAAATGATTGAAAAACAAATGTACCCAAAACTCACGGTATTAGTGATTGTCCATGAATAATGCATAAAACAATAGAAAAGAAAAAAGTGATCAAAGTCTTTAGAAGAACAACGTAGCTCCTTTCACCAGGGAATAGAAAGAAAAAAGTCCACAATTGTTGATCATAGACGGAATCCGATAGAAAGAGATCCTCCACCATTAGAGTAATGAATCCGCTTACCAGATTCCCAGCGGTCCCTTAATCACCATTTCAATCCAATAGGTAGACAACTTGGTTACCGCGTAACATGGAAAACACACAGAGGGCCGCAATAGTGTAAAACCATAGATAAAATGTATTAAAATAAAGACAAAAACACACTTACATTGTAGCAGTGCTTAAAAGGCCTGTCAGTCTGGAGCTCCAGCCGGAAGCAAACCAGACAACCCGTCCAATAGGTTTGGAGTTAGTGTAGTCAACGGGGGGTAATACCGATGCAATACACGTTCCGCCCGACCGGTTTCGCGAAATATTGCTTCCTCTTGCGGCACGGGTAGCGCACCGCATCACCCCCCTAAAATAACACACGCCATATGAGACTGAATGACGTCACCGGCGCGCGTGCGCACATGCGGGTCAAACCAAGCCTCAGCCTGGTTCGCCCTGGTAACCAGTGCGCATGCGCAGGTGGGCCGGGAGACGCAAATCAATAAAAAACTGCGCGTGGCAGCCTCGTCCAACACTTTAGCTGTTGGAATGAAGACATACTTCAGTAGAGTACCCCACGGAAGGTGAGACAATGCCAGCGACATTAAACCACTCCTGGAACACAGGAGGTACTTCCGCACCACGTGAGCACGCTCATCGACGTCTCACGTCATCGGCGTCGGGCCGCGACCATACAGAGTCCCCCTGCATCACAGAGCAGGCCAGAGCCAAGCATTCTGGGTCAGCATGAGGGTCAAGCCTCATTTTGGGTTTGCGAACACCACCGCAACACACGCGCTGGTTGGTCAAGACAGCCAAGCCTCGTTTTGGGCACCAATAGACCAGCGTTAAGCTGTAACCATATCCTCCACATTAAGTGGAGGAAACGGGGACACAAACGTCAGCAGCGCGGTGCGATCACAAAATTGTACAGATTATACATCTCTGGCGCATATATAGTAAAACATGAACCATAAAAAAAAAAAAAACGTAAAATTGTTAAAAAAGTTACAGAAGATACTAGCCACAGTAATCAAACCACACATAAGTTATGCTTGCTGGCAATAGAAATTGATATCTGCCACAATCGTTTAGACAACAAGCTATACCTGAATTAGGCTTACTGGCAATAACTGTCCAGATAGAATACAGACAGTAGTACCTTCACAAGTATTGATGCCAGGGGACATGTATCAATGCAAAAAAGTTTTAAAAACTGCATTTTTTTCGGGAGCAGTGATTTTAAATGATTTTTTTCCCTTCAGAAATGGCACTTTGTGCAGAGACAGTTCTAAGCACGGGAAACATGCGCTGCTTCACAGGCATACTATAGACACCCCCCAGGTACGAAATTTAAAGGAATATATTGTTTCACTTTAAGCATTATTAAAATCACTGCTCCCGAAAAAAAACTGCATATTTTTAAAAACTTTTTTGCATTGATACATGTCCCCTGGGGCAGGACCCGGGTCCCCAAACACTCCCCTGGGACAGGACCCGGGTCCCCAAACACTCCCCTGGCGCAGGACCCGGGTCCCCAAACACTCCCCTGGGACAGGACCCGGGTCCCCAAACACTCCCCCTGGGGCAGGACCCGGGTCCCCAAACACTCCCCTGGGACAGGACCCGGGTCCCCAAACACTCCCCTGGGGCAGGACCCGGGTCCCCAAACACTCCCCTGGGGCAGGACGCGGGTCCCCAAACACTCCCCTGGGGCAGGACCCGGTCCCCAAACACTCCCCTGGGGCAGGACCCGGGTCCCCAAACACTCCCCTGGGACAGGACCCGGGTCCCCAAACACTCCCCTGGGGCAGGACCCGGGTCCCCAAACACTCCCCTGGGGCAGGACGCGGGTCCCCAAACACTCCCCTGGGGCAGGACCCGGTCCCCAAACACTCCCCTGGGGCAGGACTCAGGTCCCCAAACACTCTCCTGGGGCAGGACCCGGGTCCCCAAACACTCCCCTGGGGCAGGACCCGGGTCCCCAAACACTCCCCCTGGGGCAGGACCCGGGTCCCCAAACACTCCCCTGGGACAGGACCCGGGTCCCCAAACACTCCCCTGGGGCAGGACCCGGGTCCCCAAACACTCCCCTGGGGCAGGACCCGGGTCCCCAAACACTCCCCTGGGGCAGGGCCCGGGTCCCCAAACACTCCCCTGGGGCAGGACCCGGGTCCCCAAACACTCCCCTGGGGCAGGACCCGGGTCCCCAAACACTCACCTGGGGCAGGACCC
Source organism: Rana temporaria (assembly GCF_905171775.1). Lineage (NCBI taxonomy): Eukaryota > Metazoa > Chordata > Amphibia > Anura > Ranidae > Rana > Rana temporaria. The sequence continues at coordinate 224,180,051 of NC_053494.1, read as the reverse complement.
GGGTCCCCAAACACTCCCCTGGGGCATATCTTTAGGGGGAGGGTAATGGTCATGTGTACCGGGGGCACCAATAGCTGTGTGTAGCACAGTATACAGTATAAGAAGTTTGGAAGTCTGATCCTCCCGATCACAAAAATCCTCGGGGGAAGGTCTACTCCTCCCAGTCATACAAATCCTCAGGGGAAGCTCTGCTCCTCCCAGTCACACAAATCCTCGGGGGAAGGTCTAATCCTCCCAGTCACACAAATCCTCGGGGGAAGGTCTGATCCTCCCGGTCATACAAATCCTCGGGGGAAGGTCTGATCCTCCTGGTCACACAAATCCTCGGGGGAAGGTCTAATCCTCCCAGTCACACAAATCCTCGGGGGAAGGTCTGATCCTCCCGGTCATACAAATCCTCGGGGGAAGGTCTGATCCTCCCGGTCATACAAATCCTTGTGGGAAGGTCTGCTCCTCTGGGTCACAAAAATCCTCGGGGGAAGGTCTGCTCCTCCCAGTCACATCCTCGGGGGAAGGTCTGCTCCTCCCAGTCATACAAATCCTCAGGGGAAGCTCTGCTCCTCCCAGTCACACAAATCCTCAGGGGAAGGTCTGCTCCTCCCAGTCACACAAATCCTCGGGGGAAGGTCTAATCCTCCCAGTCACACAAATCCTCGGGGGAAGGTCTGCTCCTCCCAGTCACACAATCCTCAGGGGAAGGTCTGCTCCTCCCAGTCACACAAATCCTCGGGGGAAGGTCTAATCCTCCCAGTCACACAAATCCTCGGGGGAAGGTCTGATCCTCCAGGACACACAAATCCTCAGGGGAAGCTCTGCTCCTCCCAGTCACACAAATCCTCAGGAGAAGGTCTGCTCCTCCCAGTCACACAAATCCTCGGGGGAAGGTCTAATCCTCCCAGTCACACAAATCCTCGGGGGAAGGTCTAATCCTCCCGGTCATACAAATCCTCGGGGGAAGGTCTGATCCTCCAGGACACACAAATCCTTGGGGGAAGGTCTAATCCTCCCAGTCACACAAATCCTCGGGGGAAGGTCTAATCCTCCCAGTCACACAAATCCTCGGGGGAAGGTCTGCTCCTCCCAGTCACACAATCCTCAGGGGAAGGTCTGCTCCTCCCAGTCACACAAATCCTCGGGGGAAGGTCTAATCCTCCCAGTCACACAAATCCTCGGGGGAAGGTCTGATCCTCCAGGACACACAAATCCTCAGGGGAAGCTCTGCTCCTCCCAGTCACACAAATCCTCAGGAGAAGGTCTGCTCCTCCCAGTCACACAAATCCTCGGGGGAAGGTCTAATCCTCCCAGTCACACAAATCCTCGGGGGAAGGTCTAATCCTCCCGGTCATACAAATCCTCGGGGGAAGGTCTGATCCTCCAGGACACACAAATCCTTGGGGGAAGGTCTGATCCTCCCAGTCATACAAATCCTCGGGGGAAGGTCTGCTACTCCCAGTCACACAAATTCTCGGGGGAAGGTCTGCTCCTCCCAGTCACATCCTCGGGGGAAGGTCTGCTCCTCCCAGTCACATCCTCGGGGGAAGGTCTGATCCTCCCGGTCATACAAATCCTTGTGGGAAGGTCTGCTCCTCTGGGTCACAAAAATCCTCGGGGGAAGGTCTGATCCTCCCAGTCATACAAATCCTCGGGGGAAGCTCTGCTCCTCTGGGTCACACAAATCCTCGGGGGAAGGTCTGCTCCTCCCAGTCACACAAATCCTCGGGGGAAGGTCTGCTCCTCCCAGTCACACAAATCCTCGGGGGAAGGTCTGATCCTCCCGGTCACACAAATCCTCGGGGGAAGGTCTGATCCTCCCAGTCATACAAATCCTCGGGGGAAGGTCTGATCCTCCCGGTCACACAAATCCTCAGGGGAAGGTCCGCTCCTCCCAGTCACACAAATCCTTGTGGGAAGGTCTGATCCTCTGGGTCACACAAATCCTCGGGGGAAGGTCTGCTTCTCCCAGTCACACAAATCCTCGGGGGAAGGTCTGCTCCTCCCAGTCACATCCTCGGGGGAAGGTCTGCTCCTCCCAGTCACACAAATCCTCGGGGGAAGGTCTGCTTCTCCCAGTCACACAAATCCTCGGGGGAAGGTCTGCTCATCTGGGTCGCACAGTACAGGGTTGAGGGGGGAGGAGGCAGAGCGGCTGCAGGTGAGCTCAGCAGGGCGGGTGTCAGAAGGGGAACCCAGGGTGTGGGTGTGTCAGGGGGCATGGCAACGCGTTTCATAGCTGCTCGGCTTCTTTATCACGCCTGCCCCTCACTCACACAGCTGTTGTCTGGAGAACTACAACACCCAGCAAAGCCCTGAGGGTTCAGTCACACTTGCTTCGGCTTCCACAGCTTTTATGATGTGATTTTGATCCTTTGGTGAAGCTTTGCCGATGCCGTGTGTGTGGAGATCTCATTTCTCCAAAACAAAGCGAAGCTAAAGCCTCACAAAAGCCGCAGGGGCCGCATAGACTTCTATGGAGGCTTTGAAGCTCCACTAAGGGCTAGTTTACACTTTGCTTCAAAACAAGGCTTCGGACAGGCTTTGGTAAAGCTCCTCCCACTAAATACAATGGAGAGCTCACAGTCCTGTTTACACCTTGTATTTGCTTGGTGCTTCAAGTGAGCTTTACCATAGACTTCTATGGAGGCTTTGAAGCTCCACTAAAGCGACATGAGGGATATTTATTGAAGCAGGCACAAAGTGTAACCAGAACTGTAAGATGGTGGGAGGAGCTTTACCAAAGCCTGTCCGAAGCCTCGTTATGAAGTGTAAACGAGACGGTAATGTTGATAAATAAATCCAATGGTGATTCTGGATCCACGGGGCTTCGTGTGATTGGCCAATCGGCTGTGCTTTATCAATAAAGGTCATTACACTTGAATGGCGCCCTCTGCTCTCTCTGCACCAGGATGTACAGGATTGAGCCGCCACCCCAAGTGGTGACCCCGGGTGATGCCTGAACAAAGATGGTGCCGCCCTTCTGGAGAGGAGATGGTCAGGGGGAGTTCTGTGATCTCTGTGAGGGGTAATAAATAGATAAGAATTCCCGGAGAAGGACGCCGATCGTATTCTGTGCAGATCGATACTTTGTACTCATCATGTGATCATATTTTCTATCTGCCCCAATGTGACATCACACAGTATACACAGGAAGTGGGGTACATGGGATGGGGTCACATGGGACAGGAAGTGGGGTACATAAACTGGGGACACATGGGACAGGAAGTGGGGTACATAAACTGGGGACACATGGGACAGGAAGTGGGGTACATAAACTGGGGACACATGGGACAGGAAGTGGGGTACATAAACTGGGGACACATGGGACAGGAAGTGGGGTAAATGAGACAGGAAGTGGGGTACATGGGACGGGGACACAGAGACAGGAAGTGGGGTACATGGGACAGGAAGTGGGATACATGGGAAGGGGACACAGGGACAGGAAGTGGAGTACATGGGATGGGGACACAGGGACAGGAAGTGGGGTACATGGGATGGGGACAGGAAGTGGGGTACCTGGGATAGGAAGTGGGGTACATGGGACGGGGACACAGGGACAGGAAGTGGGGTACATGGGACAGGAAGTGGAGTACATGGGATGGAGACACAGGGACAGGAAGTGGGATACATGGGACGGGGACACAGGGACAGGAAGTGGAGTACATGGGATGGGAACACAGGGACAGGAAGTGGAGTACATGGGATAGGGACACACGGACAGGAAGTGGGGTACATGGGACAGGAAGTGGAGTACATGGGATGGGGACACAGGGACAGGAAGTGGAGTACATGGGATAGGGACACAGGGACAGGAAGTGGGGTACATGGGACAGGAAGTGGAGTACATGGGATGGGGACACAGGGACAGGAAGTGGAGTACATGGGACAGGAAGTGGGGTACATGGGACGGGGACACAGGGACAGGAAGTGGGGTACATGGGACAGGAAGTGGGGTGCATGGGACGGGGACACAGGGACAGGAAGTGGGGTACATGGGATGGGGACACAGGGACAGGAAGTGGGGTACATGGGACGGGGACACAGGGACAGGAAGTGGGGTACATGGGATGGGGACACAGGGACAGGAAGTGGGGTACATGGGACAGGAAGTGGGGTACATGGGACGGGGACACAGGGACAGGAAGTGGAGTACATGGGATGGGGACACAGGGACAGGAAGTGGGGTACATGGGATGGGGACACAGGGACAGGAAGTGGGGTACATGGGACGGGGACACAGGGACAGGAAGTGGTGTACATGAGACAGGAAGTGGGGTACATGGGACGGGGACAGGAAGTGGGGTACATGGGATGGGGACACAGGGACAGGAAGTGGGGTACATGGGATAGGGACACAGGGACAGGAAGTGGGGTACATGGGATGGGGACAGGAAGTGGGGTACATGGGATGGGGACAGGAAGTGGGGTACATGGGATGGGGACACAGGGACAGGAAGTGGGGTACCTGGGACAGGAAGTGGGGTACATGGGACAGGAAGTGGGATACATGGGATGGGGACAGGAAGTGGGGTACCTGGGATAGGAAGTGGGGTACATGGGATGGGGACAGGAAGTGGGGTACCTGGGACAGGAAGTGGGGTACCTGGGATAGGAAGTGGGGTACATGGGATGGGGACACAGGGACAGGAAGTGGGGTACATGGGATGCGAACACAGGGACAGGAAGTGGGGTACATGGGACAGGAAGTGGGGTACATGGGACAGGGACAGGAAGTGGGGTACATGGGATGGGGACACAGGGACAGGAAGTGGGGTACCTGGGATAGGAAGTGGGGTACATGGGACGGGGACACAGGGACAGGAAGTGGGGTACATGGGACAGGGACAGGAAGTGGGGTACATGGGATGGGGACACAGGGACAGGAAGTGGGGTACCTGGGATAGGAAGTGGGGTACATGGGACGGGGACACAGGGACAGGAAGTGGGGTACATGGGATGGGGACACAGGGACAGGAAGTGGTGTACATGAGACAGGAAGTGGGGTACATGGGACGGGGACAGGAAGTGGGGTACATGGGATGGGGACACAGGGACAGGAAGTGGAGTACATGGGATGGGGACACAGGGACAAGAAGTGGGGTACATGGGACAGAAGGGGGGTACATGGGATGGGGACACAGGGACAGGAAGTGGAGTACATGGGATGGGGACACAGGGACAAGAAGTGGGGTACATGGGACAGGAAGTGGGATACATGGGACGGGGACACAGGGACAGGAAGTGGGGTACATGGGACAGGAAGTGGAGTACATGGGATGGGGACACAGGGACAGGAAGTGGAGTACATGGGATGGGGACACAGGGACAGGAAGTGGGGTACATGGTGGAATAGCGGAGGAGGGGTTCCGCTCTCTGATGTTGGGAGACACCCGGTGGTGATCTCTGGGATGACATTCTTCTGATCCCGGGACTATCAGTGCCACCTGCAGGCCGCTCTACAATATGACACCCCAGAGATCCCACCTGTCCCTGATTGGTTCCTCTGATCTCCTTCTGCCCAGGGACCGCCTCAGTGACTCCTCCTCTCACCTTAGGAGGCCCCTCCCTCTAGGCGATCGCCTATCCATTCATAGAGAGCGACTCGCGCATGCGCAGTGAGTGCCCGGCTGTAAAGCTGTCATAGCCGGGGGCCCGCACTGCGAATGGAGACGGGGGAGGAGCGGAGCGTTGCTGGAACTTCCCTTTAATTCTTTATATTGTCCCCTGATGGGGGATGGGAGGAGGGAGGATCTCTGTTGCTCGCCCATGTTGGGTGTCACCAGAACAGGAAGTGAGGGAAATCTCCCCTATGGGGACACCAGGCAGAAGTGACACCCTTCCTGGACTCCGCCCTCTCTGTACATTGCCCCGCCCCCCACTCAGATCAGGAAACGCCCACATTCACTTTCTGGACTCTCCGCCCCCTTGTTATAGCTCCGCCCACACGACACACACGGGTCGGAAGTTCCCCGACATCCGATGAAAGGGTTAATTCTCACCAGCATGGCCCCTCCCACATCCGGGCGCCGGCCGCTGGCTCGTCACATTCCTCTCCCCATCACAGAATGCTCCGGAAGTGACGTTACGTCGCCGCCATCTTGCTCCACCCCGCACCATTGCACAGTAATGATAGAGTGTGAAGGGGGGAGGCGGACATCTTGTTACACCCTCCGGAGTTTTACATTTCACATTTATTTTTAACACAAAACGGAGCTTATTCGTTTAATTACAGTGTTTGTAAATCCGACGGACTGTTAAAGATGTTAAATGTGAAAATCGGAGGAGTTCTGTCACATGAGGAAACATGTCAGGTCAGCAGATTTGCTGCTTTCAACATTTAACATTTAAACAGTCCTTCGGATTTACAAATACCGTCTTTAAGCGAATAAGCTCCGTTTTGTGGTGAAAATAAGTGTGAAATGTAAAACTCCGGTGGGTGTAACAAGATGTCCGCCTCCCCTTCATACTATTATTACTGTGCACTGGTGTGGGGTGTAGCAAGATGGCGGCGATGAAACGTCACTTCCGGAGCATTCTGTGATGGGGGAGCGTAATGGATTCGCGTGTCTTCTCCTCCTCTGTACAGTGTCCCCGCCTCCTGGGGGTGTGCCCTTCTTCCCCCACCCTATAGTGTGTTCTATAGTCTCTCTATCCCCGCCCATGCTCCGCCCTTTTTAGCGGTTCCTCTACAGAGAAGACCACGTGACATCAGTGCCCGCCCACGCCGGAAGTAGTGCGGAACGTCTCCGTGAGGTGACGTCACTTCCGGGTTCCCCCCTCCCTCCCACACGTGTGTCCAGCATGGCGGATCTACAGATGAAACTTCTGAGGAGAAAATTGGAGAAACGGAGCCGGAAAGTCCGAGAGAGGAAAGGAGCGGGTGAGAGAGGAGGAGGGGAACCGGGAGAGAGGAGGAGGGGAACCGGGAGAGAGAGGGGGAGGGGAACCGGGAGAGAGAGGAGAGGAGGAGGGGAACCGGGAGAGAGGAGGAGGGGAACCGGGAGAGAGAGAGAGGGGAACCGGGAGAGAGAGGAAGGGGAACCGGGAGAGAGGAGGAGGGGAACCGGGAGAGAGGAACTGGGGAACCGGGAGAGAGGAGGAGGGGAACCGGGAGAGAGGAGGAGGGGAACCGGGAGAGAGGAACTGGGGAACCGGGAGAGAGGAGGAGGGGAACCGGGAGAGAGAGGAGGAGGGGGAACCGGGAGAGAGGAGGAGGGGGAACCGGGAGAGAGGAGGAGGGGGAACCGGGAGAGAGAGGAAGGGGAACCGGGAGAGAGGAGGAGGGGGAACCGGGAGAGAGAGGAAGGGGAACCGGGAGAGAGGAGGAGGGGGAACCGGGAGAGAGAGGAAGGGGAACCGGGAGAGAGAGGAAGGGGAACCGGGAGAGAGGAAGGGGAACCGGGAGAGAGGAGGAGGGGGAACCGGGAGAGAGGAGGAGGGGGAACCGGGAGAGAGGAGATGGGGGAACCGGGAGAGAGGAGGAGGGGAACCGGGAGAGAGGAAGGGGAACCGGGAGAGAGGAGGAGGGGAACCGGGAGAGAGGAGGAGGGGGGAACCGGGAGAGAGGAGATGGGGGAACCGGGAGAGAGGAGGAGGGGAACCGGGAGAGAGGAAGGGGAACCGGGAGAGAGGAGGAGGGGGAACCGGGAGAGAGAGGAGGGGGAACCGGGAGAGAGAGGAAGGGGAACCGGGAGAGAGGAGGAAGGGGAACCGGGAGAGAGGAGGAGGGGAACCGGGAGAGAGGAGGAGGGGAACCGGGAGAGAGGGGGAGGGGAACCGGGAGAGAGAGGGGGAAGGGAACCGGGAGAGAGGAACTGGGGAACCGGGAGAGGGGGGGGGGGAACTGGGAGAGGGGGAGGGGAACCGGGGGGATGAGATGTATAATAATATATGTGGAGAGGTGATTGGATGAGAAGATCGGGGAGATTTATGAAGATCTCTGGGGATCAGAACCCTCCAATCAGAGAAGAGATTCCCCTCTGGTGGAGAATGGAGCGATATAATACACACAGGGGTCTCCAGACTTTGGCTGTGATGATCCGTCCTGGGAACCTGCGCTTGCTCAGTAGAGATCACTCCGCGGATGACGGGGCGGTCCCCGCCCTGTCAGATCTCTGCTCTCCCCTATGGGGTGGGGGGGGGGATCAGATGAAGACGGACCGTCTGTCCAATCCGCAGACGGGTGGAAAAATAGGATTCTCCTCCGTCTGCAGGATCGGAGGATCGGGGAGCCGGAGGAGATCGGATGTTCATTGGCTGACACCCGCGATCCCATAGGGATCAATGTCCGGATTTCACTCATAAATACACGTACAGTCCATAGGTGTGAAAGGGGCCTAAATGGGTGAGAAATACATTGGAGAAACATATTTTCGTTCACTCCTTGCCCCTCCCCCTCCTTGCCCCTCGCCCCCCTCACCCTCCTTGCCCCTCACCCTCCTTGCCCCTCACCCTCCTTGCCCCTCGCCCTCCTTGCCCCTCGCCCTCCTTGCCCCTCCTTGCTCCTTGCCGCTCCTTGCCCCTCCCCTCCTTGCCCCCTCACGCTCCTTGCCCCCTCACGCTCCTTGCCCCCTCACGCTCCTTGCCCCCTCACGCTCCTTGCCCCCTCACCCTCCTTGCCCCTCTCCCTCTTCGCCCCTCCTCAGGTCACACACAGCTTGAGGGGGCGTGGCCGGACTTGTCACTGAACGGTGACACGATCCGCGGCATACGTCTCCACTGTTCTCGGATCATGCGTGCCGCGCCACTTCTCTATGCGTTTCGCAATCTACCAGGAAAAGTCGCGTCGTCACAACTTCCAAGTCAGAATCCACCAGCTGCCCTGATGATGGGCGTCTCAGCTCCCCGCCCCCGCTCAGCGCGGAGTAGTAGAGCAGAAGCCACGCTGACTGACAGTCGCCATCGCTCTGCTCGGGGATCTGTGAGGAGCCATTGGGGGTGCTCGGTGGCTCAGTTCTCGGAGACGCCGGGGGAAGTATGAATAGCAAAATAAAAACATACTTCTCTTTTAAAGGTTTGTAAAGATTCCTTTTTAAAAAAATAAAAAACAAACTTGTCGTCACCCTTCCCTCCACTGTGCAGTTCGTATTGCGGCTCCGATCCTCCTCTTCTGGGGTCCCTCGGCGGCTGTCTCGGCTCATCCCTGTTCTGGGAAACTCTCTCCCGAGAGGGTTAGCTTGCAGGCGCGCTCCCGCGATACAGTCTGCAGCTATAGCCGCTGATTTATCACTTGCCCCACCCCCTGGCGAACCGCGTCATCGATTTGATTGACAGCAGCGGGAGCCAATGGCTGCGCTGCTATCAATCATCCAATAAAGAGACCCGAGAAGACCGGCCAGAAACCAGCGCGTTTATGACGCGGGACTTTTGAGGGCTCGGGTAAGTAAACAGGGGGCGGGGCTTGTAAGCATCGATGTTTTTTTACATTAAAGTGGAGTTTCCACCTCCAAGTCAGCAGCTACAAACCCCGCCCCCCCCGGGGCCGATCCCTCAATCCTGGCAGCTCCCGGTGCCGCCATCCTCACTAAGGGAAACAGGAAGTGGAGTCTCGCGGCGCTTTGTGAATGGGCGGCTGCTCTTGGGGTACACACAGGTCCTGGAAGGCAGCGCACCCCATTCCCCAAAAGACGAGGAAGAAGACCTGCCACGGTCTAGAAGGAGGCAGATTAGGAAAATGCGCATAGCAACAGCCATTTCTGGGAGGTAAACATTTTTTTTTTTGGTGTAATTTTTTTAGGGCGGAGCTCCTCTTCAAGGCATAAAATACATGAAGGTGAAAAACCGCGAAGCTTTACAACCCCTTCAATACTTCATGTCGGCCTCTCTCACCCCCCTCTCCCCACAGACAGACTTAGGATCTGTAATTGTCGGTGAATGTGGCTCCGCACCGCATACAGTCACATGAATCCTCATCAAACCTTTCAGATCCCATTGATGTGAATAGAAGTCACATCCTGATGACCCGACTTGCAGTGCAGCTTGTACTCTGAGGATCCTGAAGGGGAGCCCCCCCCCCCCAAACCCATACCAGATCCTTATCCAAGCATGAATGTCATGAAATGGGGGGGGGGGGGATAGGCAAGCGCCCCCTCCTGGGACCATTCCAGGCCACGCTTCCTCAACGTAAGGGGGATTGGGCACTTTGGGGCAGGTGTACCCCCCAATCCACCTTGTCCCATGTTAATTGGGACAAGGGCCTCTGCCCAACAACGCTGGCTCCATATAGGAGTGTGCAGAGCTCCATCTGGTGGGAGGAAGTCGGTATGACGCTCTGTTTTCTCTTCTCAGGGAAGGTCTCCATAGAGGAGAGTGTGGTGGAAGATGGAGAAGAGGAGGAGGAGAAGGTGGAGGAGATCGGCGACATCCCGCAGCCAGCCGCAGTCAGTGGAGGTGATGAGGAGCCCCCCAAGCCCTCCCCCACCAAGAGGAAGAAGAAGAAGAAACGGAAGATGCCGGTGACAGAGGATGGCAGTGCAGGTAAGATGGCGGCTCCCTCTCCCCATGGCGGGCTCCTACCACAGACCTCATCCCTTATGAGGGGCCACAGCAAACCTTGGCTTACTGCCCAATGACCGGCCACTTTGTGTGATTCGGCACTGCGTCGCTTTAACTGACAATTGCGCGGTCGTGCGACGTGGCTCCCAAACAAAATTGGCGTCCTTTTTTCCCACAAATAGAGATTTCTTTTGGTGGTATTTGGTCACCTCTGCGGGTTTTATTTTTTTGCGCTATAAAGAAAGGGCCACAATTTAAAAAAATGATAAGATATAATAAATATCCCCAATTTATTTATTTAAAAAAAAAAAGCTCCCCCCCCCTCAGTTTAGACCGATGCGTATTCTATATATTTTTGGTAAAAAAAATCACAATAAGCGTTTAATTGGTTTGCGCAAAAGTTATATATAGCGTCTACAAAATAGGGGACAGTTTAATGGGGTTTATTTTTTATTTTTTTTTAGTAATGGCGGCGATCTGTGATTTTTATCGGGATTGCGGCGGACACATTGGACACGTTTTTGGGACCATTCACATTTATACAGCGATCAGAGCTAAAAAATGTCCACTGATTACTGTATAAATGTGACTGGCAGGGAAGGGGCGTGTTCTAACTGTAGGGGGAGGGGACTCGCTATAGAAGATGACAGATCGTGGTTCCCAGCTTGTAGGAACTTCACGCCCCTGTTCTGCCTCTCGTGCCCGGTATCCCGCTTAAAGGGCCGATGTACAGCTATGATGGTTTACAAGATCGCGCCGATCTGCCGCCGTACGATGATGGAGGCTGGTCAGGAAGCGGTGAAGTATCCGGCGTCCGCAGAGCGGTGATACACATGAGAAGGACACACACAGGATCAGTCATGTTCAGGGGTGATCACCCTCTTCTGATTGGGGTGTTTGGGGACAATTTGCTTGTTAAGTCAAAAATCCGGTTTGATCTTTTATACTGTCCTGTTTGGCATTATTCGGGGGTGGCACACACCATAGCCCCGCCCAGTATTACTCGGGGGTGGAGCATATACGTCCTGTCTGGTATTACTCGGGGGTGGAGCGTGTTGTATGATACCACCCAGTATTACTTGGGGGTGGAGCGTGTTGTATGATCCCACCCAGTATTACTCGGGGGTGGAGCATATACATACTGTCTGGTATTACTCGGGGGTGGAGCGTGTTGTATGATCCCATCCAGTATTACTCGGGGGTGGAGCGTGTTGTATGATCCCATCCAGTATTACTCGGGGGTGGAGCGTGTTGTATGATCCCATCCAGTATTACTCGGGGGTGGAGCGTGTTGTATGATCCCATCCAGTATTACTCGGGGGTGGAGCGTGTTGTATGATCCCACCCAGTATTACTCGGGGGTGGAGCGTGTTGTATGATCCCACCCAGTATTACTCGGGGGTGGAGCGTGTTGTATGATCCCAGTATTACTCGGGGGTGGAGCGTGTTGTATGATCCCACCCAGTATTACTCGGGGGTGGAGCGTGTTGTATGATCCCACCCAGTATTACTCGGGGGTGGAGCGTGTTGTATGATCCCATCCAGTATTACTCGGGGGTGGAGCATATACGTCCTGTCTGCTATTACTCGGGGGTGGAGCGTGTTGTATTTGGGGGTTGAGTATATAATAAAGTCCTTTTTTCTCTTCTGTTGCTGATATTTATCTTCTCTCCTAGACGCCAAGAGAGTGAAGAATGAAGAGGAATCCGAGACAAATGCAGAAGCCAAGGATGAAGATGGCGCAGCGGTCAATTCTGAGAAGGAGGATGATGATGAAGAAGAGGAGTCGAGTTTACCGATGGGCCTGACAGGTACTGGTATAGACTCGGCTGTGTGCATCCTTCCTTCCTTCCTTCCTTCCTTCCTTTCTTCTTCCTCCTCCTCCTCCTCCTCCTCCTCCTCCTCCTCCTCCTCCTCCTCCTCCTCCTCCTCCTATCCGCAGTCACGTTGTGGCCCTCCTCCTCCTCCCTCCCTCTTTCCTCCTCCTCCCTCTTCTTCTTCCCCACTCCTCCCCCTCCTTCCTCCCTCCTCCTTCCCCCTCCCTCCTCCCTCCCTCCTTCCTCCTCCTCCCTCTTCTTCTTCCCCACTCCTCCCCCTCCTTCCTCCCTCCTCCTTCCCCCTCCCTCCTCCCTCCCTCCTTCCTCCTCCTCCCTCTTCTTCTTCCCCACTCCTCCCCCTCCTTCCTCCCTCCTCCCCCCTCCTTCCATCATGTGACCTATATTTACATTTTAGGAGCCTTTGAGGAGGAGTCGTTCTCCTCGCTGTCCAGTCTGGTGGATGAGAGTACGCTGAGGGCGATCTCTGAGATGGGATTCACTCACATGACGGAGATTCAGCATAAAACCATCCGGCCTCTTCTGGAGGGAAGGTGAGGACACCGCGTGCGTCTGTTTTATATGTCCCCGCCCCTAGATGGAGGAACTCCGCCCCTCTCCTCCTGAGTCATGTGACACACTCCTATGAATCTCCCTCCTCTTGTTGCAGAGACGTCCTGGCTGCGGCTCGTACCGGCAGTGGGAAGACGTTGGCCTTCCTGATCCCGGCCATAGAACTCGTCTACAAGCTGAAGTTCATGCCGAGAAACGGTGAGAATCCGGAAAAATGTCCGTCCTGTATGGGTAGGACCGCCCCCTGGGGGAGGGGAATCCACCTATCACAGTATCTGTATAGAACAGATGAGACCGCCCCCTGGGGGAGGGGAATCCACCTATCACAGTATCTGTATAGAACAGGTGAGACCGCCCCCTGGGGGAGGGGAATCCACCTATCACAGTATCTGTATAGAACAGATGAGACCGCCCCCTGGGGGACGGCAATCCACCTATCGCAGTATCTGTATAGAACAGATGAGACCGCCCCCTGGGGAGGGTAATCCACCTATCACAGTATCTGTATAGAACAGATGAGACCGCCCCCTGGGGGAGGGGAATCCACCTATCGCAGTATCTGTATAGAACAGATGAGACCGCTCCCTGGGGGAGGGGAATCCACCTATCACAGTATCTGTATAGAACAGATGAGACTGCCCCCTGGGGGGAGGGGAATCCACCTATCACAGTATCTGTATAGAACAGGTGAGACCGCTCCCTGGGGGAGGGGAATCCACCTATCACAGTATCTGTATAGAACAGATGAGACCGCCCCCTGGGGAGGGGAATCCACCTATCGCAGTATCTGTATAGAACAGATGAGACCGCCCCCTGGGGGAGGGGAATCCACCTATCGCAGTATCTGTATAGAACAGATGAGACCGCTCCCTGGGGGAGGGGAATCCACCTATCGCAGTATCTGTATAGAACAGATGAGACCGCTCCCTGGGGGAGGGGAATCCACCTATCACAGTATCTGTATAGAACAGATGAGACCGCCCCCTGGGGGAGGGGAATCCACCTATCGCAGTATCTGTATAGAACAGGTGAGACCGCCCCCTGGGGGAGGGGAATCCACCTATACAGATACTGTGATAGGACAGATGAGACCGCCCCCTGGGGGAGGGGAATCCACCTATCACAGTATCTGTATAGAACAGATGAGACCGCCCCCTGGGGGAGGGGAATCCACCTATCGCAGTATCTGTATAGAACAGGTGAGACCGCCCCCTGGGGGAGGGGAATCCACCTATACAGATACTGTGATAGGACAGATGAGACCGCCCCCTGGGGGAGGGGAATCCACCTATCACAGTATCTGTATAGAACAGATGAGACCGCCCCCTGGGGGAGGGGAATCCACCTATCACAGTATCTGTATAGGACAGATGAGACCGCCCCCTGGGGGAGGGGAATCCACCTATCGCAGTATCTGTATAGAACAGATGAGACCGCCCCCTGGGGGAGGGGAATCCACCTATCGCAGTATCTGTATAGAACAGATGAGACCGCCCCCCGGGGAGGGTAATCCACCTATCGCAGTATCTGTATAGAACAGATGAGACCGCCCCCTGGGGGAGGGGAATCCACCTATCGCAGTATCTGTATAGAACAGATGAGACCGCCCCCCGGGGGAGGGGAATCCACCTATCGCAGTATCTGTATAGAACAGATGAGACCGCCCCCTGGGGGAGGGGAATCCACCTATCGCAGTATCTGTATAGAACAGATGAGACCGCCCCCTGGGGGAGGGGAATCCACCTATCGCAGTATCTGTATAGAACAGATGAGACCGCCCCCTGGGGGAGGGGAATCCACCTATCGCAGTATCTGTATAGAACAGATGAGACCGCCCCCTGGGGGAGGGGAATCCACCTATCGCAGTATCTGTATAGAACAGATGAGACCGCCCCCCGGGGGAGGGGAATCCACCTATCGCAGTATCTGTATAGAACAGATGAGACCGCCCCCTGGGGGAGGGGAATCCACCTATCGCAGTATCTGTATAGAACAGATGAGACCGCCCCCCGGGGGAGGGGAATCCACCTATCGCAGTATCTGTATAGAACAGATGAGACCGCCCCCTGGGGGAGGGGAATCCACCTATCACAGTATCTGTATAGAACAGATGAGACCGCCCCCTGGGGGAGGGGATTGCAGTCATCACTCCTGTAGTGTCGGTTAAAGTGGAACTCCCCATTTCAGCTTTCTATATCCCATCCAGAACTGCCGATGTCCGCGATTGTGGTCTCTTCCCGGTTTGCTGTTGTCCTCAGTGGTCAGGTTGGTCCCCCCGGCGGGTCCCTGTCTGGTGTTGTCCTCAGTGGTCAGGTGCCCCCCCCCCCCGGTCCCTGTCTGGTGTTGTCCTCAGTGGTCAGGTTGGTCCCCCCGGCGGGTCCCTGTCTGGTGTTGTCCTCAGTGGTCAGGTTGGTCCCCCCCGGTCCCGGTCTGGTGTTGTCCTCAGTGGTTAGGTTGGTCCTCCCTGGCGGGTCCCTGTCTGGTGTTGTCCTCAGTGGTCAGGTGCCCCCCCCCCCCCCCGGTCCCTGTCTGGAGTTGTCCTCAGTGGTCAGGTTGGTCCCCCCGGTGGGTCCCTGTCTGGTGTTGTCCTCAGTGGTCAGGTTGGTCCCCCCGGTGGGTCCCTGTCTGGTGTTGTCCTCAGTGGTCAGGTTGGTCCTCCCGGTGGGTATCTGTCTGTTGTTGTCCTCAGTGGTCAGGTTGGTCCCCCCGGTGGGTCCCTGTCTGGTGTTGTCCTCAGTGGTCAGGTAGGTCCCCCCCCCCCCCGGCGGGTCCCTGTCTGGTGTTGTCCTCAGTGTCAGGTTGGTCCCCCCGGCGGGTCCCTGTCTGGTGTTGTGGTCTCTATAGAGATAATGTGGGTCCCCCCTGGCGGGTCCCTGTCTGGTGTTGTCCTCAGTGGTCAGGTTGGTCCCCCCGGTGGGTCCCTGTCTGGTGTTGTCCTCAGTGGTCAGGTTGGTCCCCCCGGCGGGTCCCGGTCTGGTGTTGTGGTCTCTACAGAGATAATGATTTTCTTCTCTCCGCAGGAACCGGGGTCCTCATCTTGTCCCCCACCAGGGAGTTGGCCATGCAGACGTACGGCGTTCTGAAGGAGCTGATGGCCCACCATGTCCACACCTACGGCCTGATAATGGGGGGGAGCAACCGCTCCGCAGAGGCCCAGAAACTGGCCAATGGCATTAATATTATTGTGGCCACGCCTGGGAGATTGCTGGACCACATGCAGGTACTGGCTGTGCCGGGGTCTCTGGCAGCCATGGGGGGGGGGGGGGGGGTCATTTTGGTGATCCAATGAGGTACAAATTGATGTCTGCTACAAGATTCATAGTGAGTCTCACTCCTCCTGCAGAACACGCCTGGCTTCATGTACAAGAACCTGCAGTGCCTTGTGATCGACGAGGCCGATAGAATCCTGGAGGTCGGCTTTGAGCAAGAAATGAAACAGATCATCGGCCTGCTACCAAGTGAGTGCCACCCAAATCTGTAATACTGGGGTGTGGCGGTGGGGCTATGGTGGGTGTGTCTATTCTGGGGCGGGGCTCTGGGGTGGGTCCCATTCTCGGGGAAGGTCTGTGGTGGGTGTGTCTATTCTCGGGGCTCTGTGGTGGGTGTGTCCATTCTCTGGGCTCTGTGGTGGGTGTCTATTCTGGGGGGAGGTCTGGGGTTGGTGTGTCTATTCTGGGGGGAGGTCTGGGGTGGGTGTGTCTATTCTGGGGGGAGGTCTGGGGTGGGTGTGTCTATTCTGTGGTGGGTGGGTCCCATTCTCGGGGAGGTCTGGGGTGGGTGTGTCTATTCTGGGGGGAGGTCTGGGGTGGGTGTGTCTATTCTGTGGTGGGTGGGTCCCATTCTCGGGGAGGTCTGGGGTGGGTGTGTCTATTCTGGGGGGAGGTCTGTGGTGGGTGTGTCTATTCTGGGGGGAGGTCTGTGGTGGGTGTGTATTCTGGGGGGAGGTCTGGGGTGGGTGTGTATTCTGGGGGGAGGTCTGGGGTGGGTGTGTCTATTCTGGGGTGGGGCTCTGTGGTGGGTGGGTCCCATTCTCGGGGAGGTCTGGGGTGGGTGTGTCTATTCTGGGGGGAGGTCTGTGGTGGGTGTGTCTATTCTGGGGGGAGGTCTGTGGTGGGTGTGTCTATTCTGGGGTGAGGTCTGGGGTGGGTGTGTCTATTCTGGGGTGAGGTCTGTGGTGGGTGTGTCTATTCTGGGGTGAGGTCTGTGGTGGGTGTGTCTATTCTGGGGTGGGTGGGTCCCGGTGGGTGGGTCCCATTATTGGGGCTCTGTGGTGGGAAGGTCTGGGGTGGGTGTGTCTATTCTGGGGTGAGGTCTGGGGTGGGTGGGTCCCATTCTCGGGGCTCTATGGTGGGCGGGTCTCATTCTCGGGGCTCTGTGGTGGGTGTGTCTATTCTGGGGTGGGTGTGGTGTGGATTTCAGGTACGGTGGTCCGTGTCGCATCGGTCTCAAACGCTCACGTATGTCTTTCCCGCAGAACGCCGGCAGACGATGTTGTTCTCGGCCACTCAGACCCGGAAGGTGGAGGATTTGGCTCGGATCTCCCTGAAGAAGGAGCCGCTGTATGTGGGGGTGGATGACAACAAGGACACGGCCACTGTGGATGGTCTGGAGCAGGTAGGGGGGTGTGGAGGAGGTTGTGGGGTGTGGAGGAGGTTGTGGGGTGTGGAGGAGGTTGTGGGGTGTGGAGGAGGTTGTGGGGTGTTGAGGACAGTGGGGGGGTCTTCTTGTGTGGTCACCATTCTTCTGTCCCGTCTCAGGGGTATGTCGTCTGCTCCTCCGAGAAACGCTTCCTGCTGCTCTTCACCTTCCTGAAGAAGAACCGGAAGAAGAAGATGATGGTTTTCTTCTCCTCCTGCATGTCGGTGAAGTTCCATTACGAGCTCCTGAACTACATCGACCTTCCAGTGATGGCCATTCATGTGAGTCGGGAATCTTCCAGAACTTCCTCTAATCGTTCTTCACCGCTCCTAATCTTCATCCTCTGACCGTTTCCTCGCCCCCCTCCTGTCCTCTGACCGTTTCCTCGCCCCCCCCCCCCCTGACCGTTTCCTCTGCCCCCCCTCCCCCCGCCTGTCCTCTGACCGTTTCCTCTGGCCCCCCCCCCTCTGACCGTTTCCTCGCCCCCCGCCTGTCCTCTGACCGTTTCCTCGCCCCCCTCCTGTCCTCTGACCGTTTCCTCGCCCCCCCCCCCCCCTGACCGTTTCCTCTGCCCCCCCTCCCCCCGCCTGTCCTCTGACCGTTTCCTCTGGCCCCCCCCCCTCTGACCGTTTCCTCATCTCCCCCTCCTGTCCTCTGACCGTTTCCTCGCCCCCCTCCTGTCCTCTGACCGTTTCCTCGCCCCCCCCCCCCTGACCGTTTCCTCTGCCCCCCCTCCCCCCGCCTGTCCTCTGACCGTTTCCTCTGGCCCCCCCCCTCTGACCGTTTCCTCGCCCCCCGCCTGTCCTCTGACCGTTTCCTCGCCCCCCTCCTGTCCTCTGACCGTTTCCTCGCCCCCCCCCCCCCCTGACCGTTTCCTCTGCCCCCCCTCCCCCCGCCTGTCCTCTGACCGTTTCCTCATCTCCCCCTCCTGTCCTCTGACCGTTTCCTCGCCCCCCTCCTGTCCTCTGACCGTTTCCTCGCCCCCCCCCCCCCCCCGACCGTTTCCTCTGCCCCCCCTCCCCCCGCCTGTCCTCTGACCGTTTCCTCTGGCCCCCCCCCCCCCCCCTCTGACCGTTTCCTCATCTCCCCCTCCTGTCCTCTGACCGTTTCCTCTGGCCCCCCCCCTCTGACCGTTTCCTCGCCCCCCGCCTGTCCTCTGACCGTTTCCTCCTCCCCCCCTCCCCCCTTCCTGTCCTCTGTCCGTTTCCTCTGGCCCCCCCCCTCTGACTGTTTCCTCGCCCCCCTCCTGTCCTCTGACCGTTTCCTCGCCCCCCCCCCCCTGACCGTTTCCTCTGCCCCCCCTCCCCCCGCCTGTCCTCTGACCGTTTCCTCTGGCCCCCCCCCTCTGACCGTTTCCTCGCCCCCCGCCTGTCCTCTGACCGTTTCCTCTGGCCCCCCCCCCCCCCCCCTCTGACCGTTTCCTCATCTCCCCCGCCTGTCCTCTGACCGTTTCCTCTGGCCCCCCCCCCCCTCTGACCGTTTCCTCGCCCCCCGCCTGTCCTCTGACCGTTTCCTCGCCCCCCCCCCTCTGACCGTTTCCTCATCTCCCCCTCCTGTCCTCTGACCGTTTCCTCGCCCCCCTCCTGTCCTCTGACCGTTTCCTCGCCCCCCCCCTCCCCCCGCCTGTCCTCTGACCGTTTCCTCTGCCCCCCCTCCCCCCGCCTGTCCTCTGACCGTTTCCTCTGGCCCCCCCCTCTGACCGTTTCCTCATCTCCCCCGCCTGTCCTCTGACCGTTTCCTCGCCCCCCGCCTGTCCTCTGACCGTTTCCTCTGGCCCCCCCCCCCCTCTGACCGTTTCCTCGCCCCCCTCCTGTCCTCTGACCGTTTCCTCGCCCCCCTCCTGTCCTCTGACCGTTTCCTCGCCCCCCTCCCCCTGACCGTTTCCTCCTCCCCCCCTCCCCCCGCCTGTCCTCTGACCGTTTCCTCGCCCCCCGCCTGTCCTCTGACCGTTTCCTCGCCCCCCGCCTGTCCTCTGACCGTTTCCTCGCCCCCCGCCTGTCCTCTGACCGTTTCCTCGCCCCCCGCCTGTCCTCTGACCGTTTCCTCCTCCCCCCCTCCCCCCGCCTGTCCTCTGACCGTTTCCTCGCCCCCCGCCTGTCCTCTGACCGTTTCCTCCTCCCCCCCTCCCCCCGCCTGTCCTCTGACCGTTTCCTCTGCCCCCCCTCCCCCCGCCTGTCCTCTGACCGTTTCCTCGCCCCCGCCTGTCCTCTGACCGTTTCCTCTGCCCCCCCTCCCCCCGCCTGTCCTCTGACCGTTTTCTCACCCCCCCCCCCGACCGTTTCCTCTGCCCCCCCTCCTCTGACAGATTTCCTCCCCCCCCCCCCCCTCCTCTGACCGTTTCCTCGCCCCTCCCGTCCTCTGACCGTTTCCTCGCCCCCCCTCCTCTGACAGATTTCCTCGCCCCCCCCCCCCTCCTCTGACCGTTTCCTCGCCCCTCCCGTCCTCTGACCGTTTCCTCGCCCCTCCCGTCCTCTGACAGATTTCCTCGCCCCCCCCCCTCCTCTGACCGTTTCCTCGCCCCTCCCGTCCTCTGACAGATTTCCTCGCCCCCCCCCTCCTCTGACCGTTTCCTCGCCCCTCCCCTCCTCTGACCGTTTCCTCGCCCCCCCTCCTCTGACAGATTTCCTCGCCCCCCCCCCCTCCTCTGACCGTTTCCTCGCCCCTCCCCTCCTCTGACCGTTTCCTCGCCCCCCGCCTGTCCTCTGACCGTTTCCTCGCCCCCCCCCCTGACCGTTTCCTCTGCCCCCCCTCCCCCCGCCTGTCCTCTGACCGTTTCCTCGCCCCTCCCGTCCTCTGACAGATTTCCTCGCCCCCCCCCCCCCCCATCCTCTGACCGTTCTTCCTCTTCATCCGCAGGGGAAGCAGAAACAGACCAAACGTACCACCACCTTCTTCCAGTTCTGTAATGCGGATTCCGGGATCCTCCTTTGTACGGATGTCGCTGCCAGAGGATTGGACATTCCGGAGGTGGATTGGATTATCCAGTACGATCCGACCGATGACCCCAAGGTGACTGCGCAGCCAGGATGGGATGGGGGGGCGGGGCTTGGGTCACACGTAGGAAGGGCAGATTGGGTGTTGGCCGCATACATATGGAAGGAAGATTTGGGGGTCACACAGATCACAACATGGGATTTCACCACAAATAGAGAACCGTTTGGGGGGGGGGGGGGGTCATATGAAGGGAGGGCAGATTGTGGGTGGGAGGGGGTCATAAGTAAGGAGGGCAGATTGGGGGGGGGTCGGGTCACATGTAGGGAGGGCAGACTGTATGTGGGGGGGGGGGGGTGTCATATATAGGGAGGGCAGATTGGGGGTGGGGTCATATGTAGGGAGGGCAGTTTGTGGCGGGGGTGGGGTCATATGTAGGGAGGGCAGATTGTGGGTGGGGGGGGGTGTCATACATAGGGAGGGCAGTTTGAGGCGGGGGTGGGGTCATATGTAGGGAGGGCAGATTGTGGGTGGGGGATGTCATATATAGGGAGGGCAGTTTGTGGTGGGGGTGGGGTCATATGTAGGGAGGGCAGATTGTGTGGGGGGGAGGTGTCATATATATATATATAGGGAGGGCAGTTGGGGGTGGGGTCATATGTAGGGAGGGCAGATTGTGGGTGGGAGGGGTCATACGTAAGGAGGGCAGTTTGTGGCGGGGTCGAGGTCATATGTAGGGAGGGCAGATTGTGTGGGGGGGGAGGTGTCACATGTAGGGAGGGCAGTTTGTGGTGGGGTCACATGTAGGGAGGGCAGATTGTGGGTGGGGGGGGTGTCATACATGGGGAGGGCAGTTTGTGGTGGGGTCATATGTAGGGAGGGCAGATTGTGGGTGGGGGGGGTGTCTGTGGCGGGGTCACATGTAGGGAGGGCAGTTTGTGTGGGGGGGGAGGTGTCACATGTAGGGAGGGCAGTTTGTGGCGGGGGTGGGGTCACATGTAGGGAGGGCAGTTTGTGGTGGGGTCACATGTAGGGAGGGCAGATTGTGTGTGTGTGGGGGGGGGGAAGGGTGTCATACATAGGGAGGGCAGTTGGGGGAAGGGTGTCATACATAGGGAGGGCAGTTGGGGGTGGGGTCACATGTAGGGAGGGCAGATTGTGGCGGGGGTGGGGTCATATGAAGGGAGGGCAGATTGTGGGGTCATAGGGTAGGTCGGGGCTCGTGTAACGACTTCCATTCTTATCAGGAATACATTCATCGGGTTGGCAGGACGGCCCGCGGGATCGGTGGGCGGGGCCACGCTCTTCTGATTCTCCGGCCGGAGGAGTTGGGATTCCTGCGTTTCCTGAAACAAGCCAAGGTAAGTGGGTTGTCTTCTCTGGGGGAGGGGTTCTGTGTGGGGGGTTGGGTCCATGTTCTATAGATGATGATTGTAGGAAAGTAGGGGGTTTTCGGGGGGTAGAATATGAAGAACACGTAGACACGCCCTTCACTCCCCGCAATGTGTTCTCTCTGTAGGTCCCACTGAGCGAGTTTGAGTTTTCCTGGAGTAAGATTTCGGACATCCAGTCACAGGTAGGTGGGCTCCGGGTGTGTCTTGTCTCTCTGGTGGGTGGGGTGTGTCCTCTCTCCGGTGGGTGGGTTCTGGGTGTGTCTTGTCGCTCCGGTGGGTGGGTTCGGGGTGTGTCCTCTCCGGTGGGTGGGTTCGGGGTGTGTCCTCTCTCTGGTGGGTGGGTTCTGGGTGTGTCTTGTCTCTGGTGGGTGTGTGGTCTCTGGTGGGTGGGTTCGGGGGTGTGTCTTGTCTCTCTGGTGCGTTCCGGGTGTGTCTGGTCTCCGGTGGGTGGGTTCGGGGTGTGTCTTGTCTCTGGTGGGTGGGTTCGGGGTGTGTCTTCTCTGGTGGGTGGGTTCTGGGTGAGTCCTCTCTCCGGTGGGTTGGTTCTGGGTGTGTCTTGTCTCTGGTGGGTGGGTTCGGGGTGTGTCTTCTCTGGTGGGTGGGTTCGGGGTGTGTCTTGTCTCTGGTGGGTGGGTTCGGGGTGTGTCTTCTCTCTGGTGGGTGGGTTCTGGGTGTGTCTTCTCTCTGGTGGGTGGGTTCTGGGTGTGTCCTCTATCCGGTGGGTGGGTTCTGGGTGTGTCCTCTATCCGGTGGGTGGGTTCTGGGTGTGTCCTCTCTCTGGTGGGTGGGTTCGGGGTGTGTCTTGTCTCTGGTGGGTGGGTTATGGGTGTGTCTTGTCTCTGGTGGGTGGGTTCTGGGTGTGTCCTCTCTCCGGTGGGTTCGGGGTGTGTCCTCTTGCCGGTGGGTGGGTTCGGGGTGTGTCTTGTCTCTGGTGGGTGGGTTCGGGGTGTGTCTTGTCTCTGGTGGGTTCGGGGTGTGTCTTGTCTCCGGTGGGTGGGTTCTGGGTGTGTCTTGTCTCCGGTGGGTGGGTTCTGGGTGTGTCTTGTCTCTGGTGGGTGGGTTCTGGGTGTGTCTTGTCTCTGGTGGGTGGGTTCTGGGTGTGTCCTCTCTCCGGTGGGTTCGGGGTGTGTCCTCTCTCCGGTGGGTGGGTTCGGGGTGTGTCTTTTCTGGTGGGTGGGTTCTGGGTGTGTCCTCTCTCTGGTGGGTGGGTTCGGGGTGTGTCTTGTCTCCGGTGGGTGGGTTCGGGGTGTGTCTTGTCTCTGGTGGGTGGGTTCTGGGTGTGTCTTGTCTCTGGTGGGTGGGTTCTGGGTGTGTCTTGTCTCTGGTGGGTGGGTTCTGGGTGTGTCCTCTCTCCGGTGGGTTCGGGGGTGTGTCCTCTCTCCGGTGGGTGGGTTCGGGTGTGTCTTTTCTGGTGGGTGGGTTCTGGGTGTGTCCTCTCTCTGGTGGGTGGGTTCGGGGTGTGTCTTGTCTCCGGTGGGTGGGTTTGGGGTGTGTCTTGTCTCTGGTGGGTGGGTTCTGGGTGTGTCTTGTCTCTGGTGGGTGGGTTCGGGGTGTGTCCTCTCTGGTGGGTTCGGGGTGTGTCCTCTCTGGTGGGTTCGGGGTGTGTCTTGTCTCCGGTGGGTGGGTTCGGGGTGTGTCTTGTCTCTGGTGGGTGGGTTCTGGGTGTGTCTTGTCTCTGGTGGGTGGGTTCGGGGTGTGTCCTCTCTGGTGGGTTCGGGGTGTGTCCTCTCTGGTGGGTGGGTTCGGGGTGTGTCTTGTCTCTGGTGGGTGGGTTCGGGGTGTGTCCTCTCTCCGGTGGGTGGGTTCGGGGTGTGTCCTCTCTCCGGTGGGTGGGTTCGGGGTGTGTCTTTTCTGGTGGGTGGGTTCTGGGTGTGTCCTCTCTCTGGTGGGTGGGTTCGGGGTGTGTCTTGTCTCCGGTGGGTGGGTTCGGGGTGTGTCTTGTCTCCGGTGGGTGGGTTCGGGGTGTGTCTTGTCTCTGGTGGGTGGGTTCGGGGTGTGTCTTCTCTCTGGTGGGTGGGTTCTGGGTGTGTCTTCTCTCTGGTGGGTGGGTTCTGGGTGTGTCCTCTATCCGGTGGGTGGGTTCTGGGTGTGTCCTCTATCCGGTGGGTGGGTTCTGGGTGTGTCCTCTCTCTGGTGGGTGGGTTCGGGGTGTGTCTTGTCTCTGGTGGGTGGGTTCTGGGTGTGTCCTCTCTCCGGTGGGTTCGGGGTGTGTCCTCTTGCCGGTGGGTGGGTTCGGGGTGTGTCTTGTCTCTGGTGGGTGGGTTCGGGGTGTGTCTTGTCTCTGGTGGGTGGGTTCGGGGTGTGTCTTGTCTCTGGTGGGTTCGGGGTGTGTCTTGTCTCCGGTGGGTGGGTTCTGGGTGTGTCTTGTCTCTGGTGGGTGGGTTCGGGGTGTGTCTTCTCTGGTGGGTGGGTTCGGGGTGTGTCTTGTCTCTGGTGGGTGGGTTCGGGGTGTGTCTTCTCTCTGGTGGGTGGGTTCTGGGTGTGTCTTCTCTCTGGTGGGTGGGTTCTGGGTGTGTCCTCTATCCGGTGGGTGGGTTCTGGGTGTGTCCTCTATCCGGTGGGTGGGTTCTGGGTGTGTCCTCTCTCTGGTGGGTGGGTTCGGGGTGTGTCTTGTCTCTGGTGGGTGGGTTCTGGGTGTGTCTTGTCTCTGGTGGGTGGGTTCTGGGTGTGTCCTCTCTCCGGTGGGTTCGGGGTGTGTCCTCTTGCCGGTGGGTGGGTTCGGGGTGTGTCTTGTCTCTGGTGGGTGGGTTCGGGGTGTGTCTTGTCTCTGGTGGGTGGGTTCGGGGTGTGTCTTGTCTCTGGTGGGTTCGGGGTGTGTCTTGTCTCCGGTGGGTGGGTTCTGGGTGTGTCTTGTCTCTGGTGGGTGGGTTCTGGGTGTGTCTTGTCTCTGGTGGGTGGGTTCTGGGTGTGTCCTCTCTCCGGTGGGTTCGGGGTGTGTCCTCTCTCCGGTGGGTGGGTTCGGGGTGTGTTTTTTCTGGTGGGTGGGTTCTGGGTGTGTCCTCTCTCTGGTGGGTGGGTTCGGGGTGTGTCTTGTCTCTGGTGGGTGGGTTCGTGGTGTGTCCTCTCTCCGGTGGGTGGGTTCGGGGTGTGTCTTTTCTGGTGGGTGGGTTCTGGGTGTGTCCTCTCTCTGGTGGGTGGGTTCGGGGTGTGTCTTGTCTCCGGTGGGTGGGTTCGGGGTGTGTCTTGTCTCTGGTGGGTGGGTTCTGGGTGTGTCTTGTCTCTGGTGGGTGGGTTCTGGGTGTGTCCTCTCTCCGGTGGGTTCGGGGTGTGTCCTCTCTCCGGTGGGTGGGTTCGGGGTGTGTCTTTTCTGGTGGGTGGGTTCTGGGTGTGTCCTCTCTCTGGTGGGTGGGTTCGGGGTGTGTCTTGTCTCCGGTGGGTGGGTTTGGGGTGTGTCTTGTCTCTGGTGGGTGGGTTCTGGGTGTGTCTTGTCTCTGGTGGGTGGGTTCGGGGTGTGTCCTCTCTCCGGTGGGTTCGGGGTGTGTCCTCTTGCCGGTGGGTTCGGGGTGTGTCTTGTCTCTGGTGGGTGGGTTCGGGGTGTGTCTTGTCTCTGGTGGGTTCGGGGTGTGTCTTGTCTCCGGTGGGTGGGTTCTGGGTGTGTCTTGTCTATGGTGGGTGGGTTCTGGGTGTGTCTTGTCTCTGGTGGGTGGGTTCTGGGTGTGTCCTCTCTCCGGTGGGTTCGGGGTGTGTCCTCTCCCCGGTGGGTGGGTTCGGGGTGTGTCTTTTCTGGTGGGTGGGTTCTGGGTGTGTCCTCTCTCTGGTGGGTGGGTTCGGGGTGTGTCTTGTCTCCGGTGGGTGGGTTCGGGGTGTGTCTTGTCTCCGGTGGGTGGGTTCGGGGTGTGTCTTGTCTCTGGTGGGTGCGTTCTGGGTGTGTCTTGTCTCTGGTGGGTGGGTTCAGGGTGTGTCTTTTCTGGTGGGTGGGTTCTGGGTGTGTCCTCTCTCCGGTGGGTTGGTTCTGGGTGTGTCTTGTCTCTGGTGGGTGGGTTCGGGGTGTGTCTTCTCTGGTGGGTGGGTTCGGGGTGTGTCTTGTCTCTGGTGGGTGGGTTCGGGGTGTGTCTTCTCTCTGGTGGGTGGGTTCTGGGTGTGTCTTCTCTCTGGTGGGTGGGTTCTGGGTGTGTCCTCTATCCGGTGGGTGGGTTCTGGGTGTGTCCTCTATCCGGTGGGTGGGTTCTGGGTGTGTCCTCTCTCTGGTGGGTGGGTTCGGGGTGTGTCTTGTCTCTGGTGGGTGGGTTCTGGGTGTGTCTTGTCTCTGGTGGGTGGGTTCTGGGTGTGTCCTCTCTCCGGTGGGTTCGGGGTGTGTCCTCTTGCCGGTGGGTGGGTTCGGGGTGTGTCTTGTCTCTGGTGGGTGGGTTCGGGGTGTGTCTTGTCTCTGGTGGGTGGGTTCGGGGTGTGTCTTGTCTCTGGTGGGTTCGGGGTGTGTCTTGTCTCCGGTGGGTGGGTTCTGGGTGTGTCTTGTCTCTGGTGGGTGGGTTCTGGGTGTGTCTTGTCTCTGGTGGGTGGGTTCTGGGTGTGTCCTCTCTCCGGTGGGTTCGGGGTGTGTCCTCTCTCCGGTGGGTGGGTTCGGGGTGTGTTTTTTTCTGGTGGGTGGGTTCTGGGTGTGTCCTCTCTCTGGTGGGTGGGTTCGGGGTGTGTCTTGTCTCCGGTGGGTGGGTTCGGGGTGTGTCTTGTCTCCGGTGGGTGGGTTCGGGGTGTGTCTTGTCTCTGGTGGGTGGGTTCTGGGTGTGTCTTGTCTCTGGTGGGTGGGTTCGGGGTGTGTCTTCTCTGGTGGGTGGGTTCGGGGTGTGTCTTGTCTCTGGTGGGTGGGTTCGGGGTGTGTCTTCTCTCTGGTGGGTGGGTTCTGGGTGAGTCCTCTCTCTGGTGGGTGGGTTCTGGGTGTGTCCTCTTGCCGGTGGGTGGGTTCGGGGTGTGTCTTGTCTCTGGTGGGTGGGTTCGGGGTGTGTCTTGTCTCTGGTGGGTGGGTTCGGGGTGTGTCTTGTCTCTGGTGGGTTCGGGTGTGTCTTGTCTCTGGTGGGTGGGTTCTGGGTGTGTCTTGTCTCTGGTGGGTGGGTTCTGGGTGTGTCTTGTCTCTGGTGGGTGGGTTCTGGGTGTGTCCTCTCTCCGGTGGGTTCGGGGTGTGTCCTCTCTCCGGTGGGTGGGTTCGGGGTGTGTCTTTTCTGGTGGGTGGGTTCTGGGTGTGTCCTCTCTCTGGTGGGTGGGTTCGGGGTGTGTCTTGTCTCCGGTGGGTGGGTTCGGGGTGTGTCTTGTCTCCGGTGGGTGGGTTCGGGGTGTGTCTTGTCTCTGGTGGGTGGGTTCTGGGTGTGTCTTGTCTCTGGTGGGTGGGTTCGGGGTGTGTCTTTTCTGGTGGGTGGGTTCGGGGTGTGTCCTCTCTGGTGGGTTCGGGGTGTGTCCTCTCTGGTGGGTTCGGGGTGTGTCTTTTCTGGTGGGTGGGTTCGGGGTGTGTCCTCTCTGGTGGGTTCGGGGTGTGTCCTCTCTGGTGGGTTCGGGGTGTGTCTTGTCTCTGGTGGGTGGGTTCGGGGTGTGTCTTGTCTCTGGTGGGTGGGTTCGGGGTGTGTCCTCTCTGGTGGGTGGGTTCGGGGTGTGTCTTGTCTCCGGTGGGTGGGTTCGGGGTGTGTCTTGTCTCTGGTGGGTGGGTTCTGGGTGTGTCTTGTCTCTGGTGGGTGGGTTCGGGGTGTGTCCTCTCTGGTGGGTTCGGGGTGTGTCCTCTCTGGTGGGTGGGTTCGGGGTGTGTCTTGTCTCTGGTGGGTGGGTTCTGGGTGTGTCCTCTCTCCGGTGGGTTCGGGGTGTGTCCTCTCTCCGGTGGGTGGGTTCTGGGTGTGTCCTCTCTCTGGTGGGTGGGTTCGGGGTGTGTCCTCTCTCTGGTGGGTGGGTTCGGGGTGTGTCTTGTCTCCGGTGGGTGGGTTCGGGGTGTGTCTTGTCTCCGGTGGGTGGGTTCGGGGTGTGTCTTGTCTCCGGTGGGTGGGTTCTGGGTGTGTCTTGTCTCTGGTGGGTGGGTTCTGGGTGTGTCTTCTCTCTGGTGGGTGGGTTCTGGGTGTGTCCTCTATCCGGTGGGTGGGTTCTGGGTGTGTCCTCTATCCGGTGGGTGGGTTCTGGGTGTGTCCTCTATCCGGTGGGTGGGTTCTGGGTGTGTCCTCTCTCTGGTGGGTGGGTTCGGGGTGTGTCTTGTCTCTGGTGGGTGGGTTCTGGGTGTGTCTTGTCTCTGGTGGGTGGGTTCTGGGTGTGTCCTCTCTCCGGTGGGTTCGGGGTGTGTCCTCTTGCCGGTGGGTGGGTTCGGGGTGTGTCTTGTCTCTGGTGGGTGGGTTCGGGGTGTGTCTTGTCTCTGGTGGGTGGGTTCGGGGTGTGTCTTGTCTCTGGTGGGTTCGGGGTGTGTCTTGTCTCCGGTGGGTGGGTTCTGGGTGTGTCTTGTCTCTGGTGGGTGGGTTCTGGGTGTGTCTTGTCTCTGGTGGGTGGGTTCTGGGTGTGTCCTCTCTCCGGTGGGTTCGGGGTGTGTCCTCTCTCCGGTGGGTGGGTTCGGGGTGTGTTTTTTCTGGTGGGTGGGTTCTGGGTGTGTCCTCTCTCTGGTGGGTGGGTTCGGGGTGTGTCTTGTCTCCGGTGGGTGGGTTCGTGGTGTGTCCTCTCTCCGGTGGGTGGGTTCGGGGTGTGTCTTTTCTGGTGGGTGGGTTCTGGGTGTGTCCTCTCTCTGGTGGGTGGGTTCGGGGTGTGTCTTGTCTCCGGTGGGTGGGTTCGGGGTGTGTCTTGTCTCTGGTGGGTGGGTTCTGGGTGTGTCTTGTCTCTGGTGGGTGGGTTCTGGGTGTGTCCTCTCTCCGGTGGGTTCGGGGTGTGTCCTCTCTCCGGTGGGTGGGTTCGGGGTGTGTCTTTTCTGGTGGGTGGGTTCTGGGTGTGTCCTCTCTCTGGTGGGTGGGTTCGGGGTGTGTCTTGTCTCCGGTGGGTGGGTTTGGGGTGTGTCTTGTCTCTGGTGGGTGGGTTCTGGGTGTGTCTTGTCTCTGGTGGGTGGGTTCGGGGTGTGTCCTCTCTCCGGTGGGTGGGTTCGGGGTGTGTCCTCTCTCCGGTGGGTGGGTTCGGGGTGTGTCTTTTCTGGTGGGTGGGTTCTGGGTGTGTCCTCTCTCTGGTGGGTGGGTTCGGGGTGTGTCTTGTCTCCGGTGGGTGGGTTCGGGGTGTGTCTTGTCTCCGGTGGGTGGGTTCGGGGTGTGTCTTGTCTCTGGTGGGTGCGTTCTGGGTGTGTCTTGTCTCTGGTGGGTGGGTTCAGGGTGTGTCTTTTCTGGTGGGTGGGTTCTGGGTGTGTCCTCTCTCCGGTGGGTTGGTTCTGGGTGTGTCTTGTCTCTGGTGGGTGGGTTCGGGGTGTGTCTTCTCTGGTGGGTGGGTTCGGGGTGTGTCTTGTCTCTGGTGGGTGGGTTCGGGGACCGTCTTCTCTCTGGTGGGTGGGTTCTGGGTGTGTCTTCTCTCTGGTGGGTGGGTTCTGGGTGTGTCCTCTATCCGGTGGGTGGGTTCTGGGTGTGTCCTCTATCCGGTGGGTGGGTTCTGGGTGTGTCCTCTCTCTGGTGGGTGGGTTCGGGGTGTGTCTTGTCTCTGGTGGGTGGGTTCTGGGTGTGTCTTGTCTCTGGTGGGTGGGTTCTGGGTGTGTCCTCTCTCCGGTGGGTTCGGGGTGTGTCCTCTTGCCGGTGGGTGGGTTCGGGGTGTGTCTTGTCTCTGGTGGGTGGGTTCGGGGTGTGTCTTGTCTCTGGTGGGTGGGTTCGGGGTGTGTCTTGTCTCCGGTGGGTGGGTTCTGGGTGTGTCTTGTCTCTGGTGGGTGGGTTCTGGGTGTGTCTTGTCTCTGGTGGGTGGGTTCTGGGTGTGTCCTCTCTCCGGTGGGTTCGGGGTGTGTCCTCTCTCCGGTGGGTGGGTTCGGGGTGTGTTTTTTCTGGTGGGTGGGTTCTGGGTGTGTCCTCTCTCTGGTGGGTGGGTTCGGGGTGTGTCTTGTCTCCGGTGGGTGGGTTCGGGGTGTGTCTTGTCTCCGGTGGGTGGGTTCGGGGTGTGTCTTGTCTCTGGTGGGTGGGTTCTGGGTGTGTCTTGTCTCTGGTGGGTGGGTTCGGGGTGTGTCTTCTCTGGTGGGTGGGTTCGGGGTGTGTCTTGTCTCTGGTGGGTGGGTTCGGGGTGTGTCTTCTCTCTGGTGGGTGGGTTCTGGGTGAGTCCTCTCTCTGGTGGGTGGGTTCTGGGTGTGTCCTCTTGCCGGTGGGTGGGTTCGGGGTGTGTCTTGTCTCTGGTGGGTGGGTTCGGGGTGTGTCTTGTCTCTGGTGGGTGGGTTCGGGGTGTGTCTTGTCTCTGGTGGGTTCGGGTGTGTCTTGTCTCTGGTGGGTGGGTTCTGGGTGTGTCTTGTCTCTGGTGGGTGGGTTCTGGGTGTGTCTTGTCTCTGGTGGGTGGGTTCTGGGTGTGTCCTCTCTCCGGTGGGTTCGGGGTGTGTCCTCTCTCCGGTGGGTGGGTTCGGGGTGTGTCTTTTCTGGTGGGTGGGTTCTGGGTGTGTCCTCTCTCTGGTGGGTGGGTTCGGGGTGTGTCTTGTCTCCGGTGGGTGGGTTCGGGGTGTGTCTTGTCTCCGGTGGGTGGGTTCGGGGTGTGTCTTGTCTCTGGTGGGTGGGTTCTGGGTGTGTCTTGTCTCTGGTGGGTGGGTTCGGGGTGTGTCTTTTCTGGTGGGTGGGTTCGGGGTGTGTCCTCTCTGGTGGGTTCGGGGTGTGTCCTCTCTGGTGGGTTCGGGGTGTGTCTTTTCTGGTGGGTGGGTTCGGGGTGTGTCCTCTCTGGTGGGTTCGGGGTGTGTCTTGTCTCTGGTGGGTGGGTTCGGGGTGTGTCTTGTCTCTGGTGGGTGGGTTCGGGGTGTGTCCTCTCTGGTGGGTGGGTTCGGGGTGTGTCTTGTCTCTGGTGGGTGGGTTCTGGGTGTGTCTTGTCTCTGGTGGGTGGGTTCGGGGTGTGTCCTCTCTGGTGGGTTCGGGGTGTGTCCTCTCTGGTGGGTGGGTTCGGGGTGTGTCTTGTCTCTGGTGGGTGGGTTCTGGGTGTGTCCTCTCTCCGGTGGGTTCGGGGTGTGTCCTCTCTCCGGTGGGTGGGTTCTGGGTGTGTCCTCTCTCTGGTGGGTGGGTTCGGGGTGTGTCCTCTCTCTGGTGGGTGGGTTCGGGGTGTGTCTTGTCTCCGGTGGGTGGGTTCGGGGTGTGTCTTGTCTCCGGTGGGTGGGTTCGGGGTGTGTCTTGTCTCCGGTGGGTGGGTTCTGGGTGTGTCTTGTCTCTGGTGGGTGGGTTCTGGGTGTGTCTTGTCTCTGGTGGGTGGGTTCTGGGTGTGTCCTCTCTCCGGTGGGTTCGGGGTGTGTCCTCTCTCCAGTGGGTGGGTTCGGGGTGTGTCTTTTCTGGTGGGTGGGTTCTGGGTGTGTCCTCTCTCTGGTGGGTGGGTTCGGGGTGTGTCTTGTCTCCGGTGGGTGGGTTCGGGGTGTGTCTTGTCTCCGGTGGGTGGGTTCGGGGTGTGTCTTGTCTCTGGTGGGTGGGTTCGGGGTGTGTCTTGTCTCTGGTGGGTGGGTTCGGGGTGTGTCCTCTCTGGTGGGTTCGGGGTGTGTCCTCTCTGGTGGGTGGGTTCGGGGTGTGTCTTGTCTCTGGTGGGTGGGTTCTGGGTGTGTCCTCTCTCCGGTGGGTTCGGGGTGTGTCCTCTCTCCGGTGGGTGGGTTCGGGGTGTGTCTTTTCTGGTGGGTGGGTTCTGGGTGTGTCCTCTCTCTGGTGGGTGGGTTCGGGGTGTGTCTTGTCTCCGGTGGGTGGGTTCTGGGTGTGTCTTCTCTCTGGTGGGTGGGTTCTGGGTGTGTCCTCTATCCGGTGGGTGGGTTCTGGGTGTGTCCTCTATCCGGTGGGTGGGTTCTGGGGGTGTCCTCTCTCTGGTGGGCGGGTTCGGGGTGTGTCTTGTCTCTGGTGGGTGGGTTCTGGGTGTGTCTTGTCTCTGGTGGGTGGGTTCTGGGTGTGTCCTCTCTCCGGTGGGTTCGGGGTGTGTCCTCTTGCCGGTGGGTGGGTTCGGGGTGTGTCTTGTCTCTGGTGGGTGGGTTCGGGGTGTGTCTTGTCTCTGGTGGGTGGGTTCGGGGTGTGTCTTGTCTCTGGTGGGTTCGGGGCGTGTCTTGTCTCCGGTGGGTGGGTTCTGGGTGTGTCTTGTCTCTGGTGGGTGGGTTCTGGGTGTGTCTTGTCTCTGGTGGGTGGGTTCTGGGTGTGTCCTCTCTCCGGTGGGTTCGGGGTGTGTCCTCTCTCCGGTGGGTGGGTTCGGGGTGTGTCTTTTCTGGTGGGTGGGTTCTGGGTGTGTCCTCTCTCTGGTGGGTGGGTTCGGGGTGTGTCTTGTCTCCGGTGGGTGGGTTCGGGGTGTGTCTTGTCTCCGGTGGGTGGGTTTGGGGTGTGTCTTGTCTCTGGTGGGTGGGTTCTGGGTGTGTCTTGTCTCTGGTGGGTGGGTTCTGGGTGTGTCTTGTCTCTGGTGGGTGGGTTCTGGGTGTGTCCTCTCTCCGGTGGGTGGGTTCGGGGTGTGTCTTT
The DNA here is from genome assembly GCF_905171775.1 of Rana temporaria. Taxonomy (NCBI): domain Eukaryota; kingdom Metazoa; phylum Chordata; class Amphibia; order Anura; family Ranidae; genus Rana; species Rana temporaria. The sequence goes on along the minus strand of NC_053494.1, from coordinate 224,147,711 downwards.
TCTGGTGGGTGGGTTCTGGGTGTGTCCTCTCTCTGGTGGGTGGGTTCGGGGTGTGTCTTGTCTCCGGTGGGTGGGTTCTGGGTGTGTCTTGTCTCCGGTGGGTGGGTTCGGGGTGTGTCTTGTCTCTGGTGGGTGCGTTCTGGGTGTGTCTTGTCTCTGGTGGGTGGGTTCGGGGTGTGTCTTTTCTGGTGGGTGGGTTCTGGGTGTGTCCTCTCTCCGGTGGGTTGGTTCTGGGTGTGTCTTGTCTCTGGTGGGTGGGTTCGGGGTGTGTCTTCTCTGGTGGGTGGGTTCGGGGTGTGTCTTGTCTCTGGTGGGTGGGTTCGGGGTGTGTCTTCTCTCTGGTGGGTGGGTTCTGGGTGTGTCTTCTCTCTGGTGGGTGGGTTCTGGGTGTGTCCTCTATCCGGTGGGTGGGTTCTGGGTGTGTCCTCTCTCTGGTGGGTGGGTTCGGGGTGTGTCTTGTCTCTGGTGGGTGGGTTCTGGGTGTGTCTTGTCTCTGGTGGGTGGGTTCTGGGTGTGTCCTCTCTCCGGTGGGTTCGGGGTGTGTCCTCTTGCCGGTGGGTGGGTTCGGGGTGTGTCTTGTCTCTGGTGGGTGGGTTCGGGGTGTGTCTTGTCTCTGGTGGGTGGGTTCGGGGTGTGTCTTGTCTCTGGTGGGTGGGTTCGGGGTGTGTCCTCTCTCCGGTGGGTGGGTTCGGGGTGTGTTTTTTCTGGTGGGTGGGTTCTGGGTGTGTCCTCTCTCTGGTGGGTGGGTTCGGGGTGTGTCTTGTCTCCGGTGGGTGGGTTCGGGGTGTGTCTTGTCTCCGGTGGGTGGGTTCGGGGTGTGTCTTGTCTCTGGTGGGTGGGTTCTGGGTGTGTCTTGTCTCTGGTGGGTGGGTTCTGGGTGTGTCCTCTCTCCGGTGGGTTCGGGGTGTGTCCTCTTGCCGGTGGGTGGGTTCGGGGTGTGTCTTGTCTCTGGTGGGTGGGTTCGGGGTGTGTCTTGTCTCTGGTGGGTGGGTTCGGGGTGTGTCTTGTCTCTGGTGGGTTCGGGGTGTGTCTTGTCTCCGGTGGGTGGGTTCTGGGTGTGTCTTGTCTATGGTGGGTGGGTTCTGGGTGTGTCTTGTCTCTGGTGGGTGGGTTCTGGGTGTGTCCTCTCTCCGGTGGGTTCGGGGTGTGTCCTCTCTCCGGTGGGTGGGTTCGGGGTGTGTCTTTTCTGGTGGGTGGGTTCTGGGTGTGTCCTCTCTCTGGTGGGTGGGTTCGGGGTGTGTCTTGTCTCCGGTGGGTGGGTTCGGGGTGTGTCTTGTCTCTGGTGGGTGGGTTCTGCGTGTGTCTTGTCTCTGGTGGGTGGGTTCTGGGTGTGTCCTCTCTCCGGTGGGTTCGGGGTGTGTCCTCTCTCCGGTGGGTGGGTTCGGGGTGTGTCTTTTCTGGTGGGTGGGTTCTGGGTGTGTCCTCTCTCTGGTGGGTGGGTTCGGGGTGTGTCTTGTCTCCGGTGGGTGGGTTTGGGGTGTGTCTTGTCTCCGGTGGGTGGGTTTGGGGTGTGTCTTGTCTCTGGTGGGTGGGTTCTGGGTGTGTCTTGTCTCTGGTGGGTGGGTTCGGGGTGTGTCCTCTCTGGTGGGTTCGGGGTGTGTCCTCTCTGGTGGGTGGGTTCGGGGTGTGTCTTGTCTCCGGTGGGTGGGTTCGGGGTGTGTCTTGTCTCTGGTGGGTGGGTTCTGGGTGTGTCTTGTCTCTGGTGGGTGGGTTCGGGGTGTGTCCTCTCTGGTGGGTTCGGGGTGTGTCCTCTCTGGTGGGTGGGTTCGGGGTGTGTCTTGTCTCTGGTGGGTGGGTTCTGGGTGTGTCCTCTCTCCGGTGGGTTCGGGGTGTGTCCTCTCTCCGGTGGGTGGGTTCGGGGTGTGTCTTTTCTGGTGGGTGGGTTCTGGGTGTGTCCTCTCTCTGGTGGGTGGGTTCGGGGTGTGTCTTGTCTCCGGTGGGTGGGTTCGGGGTGTGTCTTGTCTCCGGTGGGTGGGTTCGGGGTGTGTCTTGTCTCTGGTGGGTGCGTTCTGGGTGTGTCTTGTCTCTGGTGGGTGGGTTCGGGGTGTGTCTTTTCTGGTGGGTGGGTTCTGGGTGTGTCCTCTCTCCGGTGGGTTGGTTCTGGGTGTGTCTTGTCTCTGGTGGGTGGGTTCGGGGTGTGTCTTCTCTGGTGGGTGGGTTCGGGGTGTGTCTTGTCTCTGGTGGGTGGGTTCGGGGTGTGTCTTCTCTCTGGTGGGTGGGTTCTGGGTGTGTCTTCTCTCTGGTGGGTGGGTTCTGGGTGTGTCCTCTATCCGGTGGGTGGGTTCTGGGTGTGTCCTCTATCCGGTGGGTGGGTTCTGGGTGTGTCCTCTCTCTGGTGGGTGGGTTCGGGGTGTGTCTTGTCTCTGGTGGGTGGGTTCTGGGTGTGTCTTGTCTCTGGTGGGTGGGTTCTGGGTGTGTCCTCTCTCCGGTGGGTTCGGGGTGTGTCCTCTTGCCGGTGGGTGGGTTCGGGGTGTGTCTTGTCTCTGGTGGGTGGGTTCGGGGTGTGTCTTGTCTCTGGTGGGTGGGTTCGGGGTGTGTCTTGTCTCTGGTGGGTTCGGGGTGTGTCTTGTCTCCGGTGGGTGGGTTCTGGGTGTGTCTTGTCTCTGGTGGGTGGGTTCTGGGTGTGTCTTGTCTCTGGTGGGTGGGTTCTGGGTGTGTCCTCTCTCCGGTGGGTTCGGGGTGTGTCCTCTCTCCGGTGGGTGGGTTCGGGGTGTGTTTTTTCTGGTGGGTGGGTTCTGGGTGTGTCCTCTCTCTGGTGGGTGGGTTCGGGGTGTGTCTTGTCTCCGGTGGGTGGGTTCGGGGTGTGTCTTGTCTCCGGTGGGTGGGTTCGGGGTGTGTCTTGTCTCTGGTGGGTGGGTTCTGGGTGTGTCTTGTCTCTGGTGGGTGGGTTCTGGGTGTGTCTTGTCTCTGGTGGGTGGGTTCTGGGTGTGTCCTCTCTCCGGTGGGTTCGGGGTGTGTCCTCTCTCCGGTGGGTGGGTTCGGGGTGTGTCTTTTCTGGTGGGTGGGTTCTGGGTGTGTCCTCTCTCTGGTGGGTGGGTTCGGGGTGTGTCTTGTCTCCGGTGGGTGGGTTCGGGGTGTGTCTTGTCTCCGGTGGGTGGGTTCGGGGTGTGTCTTGTCTCTGGTGGGTGGGTTCTGGGTGTGTCTTGTCTCTGGTGGGTGGGTTCGGGGTGTGTCCTCTCTGGTGGGTGGGTTCGGGGTGTGTCTTGTCTCTGGTGGGTGGGTTCTGGGTGTGTCCTCTCTCCGGTGGGTTCGGGGTGTGTCCTCTCTCCGGTGGGTGGGTTCGGGGTGTGTCTTTTCTGGTGGGTGGGTTCTGGGTGTGTCCTCTCCGGTGGGTGGGTTCGGGGTGTGTCTTGTCTCCGGTGGGTGGGTTCGGGGTGTGTCTTGTCTCTGGTGGGTGGGTTTCGGGGTGTGTCTTGTCTCTGGTGGGTGGGTTCTGGGTGTGTGGTCTCTCTGGTGGGTTCCGGGTGTGTCTTGTCTCTGGTGGGTGGGTTCCGGGTGTGTCCTCTCTCCGGTGGGTGGGTTCGGGGTGTGTCTTGTCTCTGGTGGGTGGGTTCTGGGTGTGTGGTCTCTCTGGTGGGTGGGTTCGGGGTGTGTCCTCTCTCTGGTGGGTTCGGGGTGTGTCCTCTCTCTGGTGGGTTCCGGGTGTGTCTTGTCTGTGGTGGGTGGGTTCCGGGTGTGTCTTGTCTCTGGTGGGTGGGTTCCGGGTGTGTCTTGTCTCTGGTGGGTGGGTTCCGGGTGTGTCCTCTCTCTGGTGGGTGGGTTCTGGGTGTGTCTTCTCTCCGGTGGGTGTGTCTTCTCTCGCTGGCTCTGACGGTCTCTTTCCTCCTGCAGTTGGAGAAGTTGATAGAGAAGAATTATTACCTCCACAAGTCGGCGCAGGAAGCGTACAAAGCGTACATCCGCGCCTACGACTCGCACTCACACAAGCAGATCTTTAACGTCAACACGCTGGATCTGCCGAAAGTCTGCACGTCCTTCGGGTTCCGGATCCCGCCATTCGTGGACCTCAGTATCCTTTTATATACCTGCTGGGTTATATGTCCGCCTGCAGGAGGATTGGAGGGGGAGGTCCATAAGTCTGAGAATGTGGAGGGGGGAGGGGGATGTGTCAGCCTTTCATGGGCCCCTCCCCCCCCATACAGATTATCAGATCTCTGGGTGACCTCCTGCTGGGATTGGTTGGTGGAGAATGTAGGCGGACTGTCTAGATCTTGGAGCTCCGCCCACGTGGGAAGTCCCGCCTGTTGGGTTCAGAGACTTTGTGGGAATTTTCCATTCTCTCATCTTTGTGTTTCTTGTTGCCGTCCCTTCTGAGATGCCATTGGCCCATGTGACTGGGCGTGGCGCCCGCTGTGCATTCTGGGATCCCCCAGCTGCTTTGGTCTCCAGTCCTCAGCTCTCCTCCATCCCTTCTTTGGGTGCCATCTGGTGGTCAGAGGGTGGCAGTGCAGGTTGTTGGATCACCCCGATCTGGTCTGTGGCCCCGCAGTTGAGGGCCCCAATCTTATCTGTGCAGGGCCTGGAATCAGGTAAGCGGAGGTTAAAAAAAAATGTTGGGGGAGGGTTTAAAACTGGCTTTAATTTTACGCCCTTAAAGGACCCCAACATTAAAATCTCTACATCTCCAGACACCCCCCCCCCTGATCTCAGACTGACCCCCCCCCCCCCTGATCTCAGACTGCCCCCCCCCCCCCTGATCTCAGACTGACCCCCCCCCCCCCCGGATCTCAGACTGACCCCCCCCCCTGATCTCAGACTGACCCCCCCCCCCCGATCTCAGACTGCCGCCCCCCCCGATCTCAGACTGCCGCCCCCCCCGATCTCAGACTGCCGCCCCCCCGATCTCAGACTGCCGCCCCCCCCGATCTCAGACTGCCGCCCCCCCGATCTCAGACTGACCACCCCCCCCCCGATCTCAGACTGACCCCCCCCCCTGATCTCAGACTGACCCCCCCCCCCCCCCCCGATCTCAGACCGACCCCCCCCCCCCCCCCCGATCTCAGACTGACCCCCCCCCCCCCCCCCGATCTCAGACTGACCCCCCCCCGATCTCAGACTGACCACCCCCCCCCCGATCTCAGACTGACCCCCCCCTGATCTCAGACTGACCCCCCCCCCCCCCCCCGATCTCAGACCGACCCCCCCCCCCCCCCGATCTCAGACTGACCCCCCCCGATCTCAGACTGACCTCTCTAGTCCTGGAGAGAAGAAATTGCTCTACACACCGTTCCTGAACCGATCCGGTTTCCAGAGGTGGAAGCTCTGCAGAGGAGACAGCCGACAACGGGAGCCTCATAGTGACAATTTTAGCATTAGGTGTTGCGCTTATAATAACTTTGTTACTGTGAATACAATAGATCCCCGGTACATACCCCAATCAGAGGAGGTATCAATCAATGTGCAAAATTAGTGAGAGAAAACCACCAAATAACGATAAAAAGGAGAGAAAACGTAACGTGTTCCTGGACATAAATGTCCCGCTAATTTGCAGCATGAAAGAAACGCCACATTACCTTTACTATATGGAACGGGGGAGGGAGTCCTTTGCTGTACTCAGTGCAGTATATTTCACCCCCCCCCCCCCAGTCTCCTATTCATCCGGGGGGATCAGCGCATGAGACGTGGTGCAAAAACGTATATGCGGGTGTAATAAACTTCGCAACACAGCGATTGCACTCCCGAAACTCCCGATCAAAGGAAGCTCAGCTTCAATTCAAAAAGATGCCGCCGCTCAGTGTCTGCGATCTCCTCAAACAGACGGATATCGCGTCACTAGGCTCCTCCCTCACGCGTTGCGTCACTCGACACGTGACTTACTCATGGGTTGCCATGGTGACCATGTCAGCTGTGTTTTTATATGAGCTGGCGATGAAGGCAAATACACGGGGGGGGGGGGGGGACTTGTCACATGATTTAGTATCGGACAAAACGGACGTGTACATTCCATACGAGTGAGAAACGTATAAAGCGCAACACTTGCGAACTGAATCGCCTCTGGGCGCTGTATGACCACTTTAGAACACATATTAATGCGTAATTAAAAACCTATTATAACCGAGGAGGGAAAACATGGCGATCCATCAGATCTATTTTATACAGAACCTCACAGTAACTCTGTAGGTGACGTCACTTCCCACCCCCTTCTCCTCTGCAGAGCTTCCACCACTGGGGGGTGTGGGTGCTTCTCGGTTGGTTAGTACATAGATGGTGGGTTGGTAAATGAGGGGGGGGTGGGGAATGCTTTGGTTGGTTTTCTTGAACTCTGGTTCTCATTGGTCAGATACTCCTGGGTTGGGGGGGGGGTGGTACATGGGACAGCTTGGGGAGGGAGAAATGCTTTGGTTTTCCTGAACCCGTTTCTCTCATTGGTGGGATATTCCTGGGGGAGGGGGGGGGCAGTGTTTTCTCATTGGTGGGATATTTTGGGGGAGGAGTTTGGTTCTCGGTTGGTTTTCCTGAGCCCGGTTTCTCTCATTGGTTGGATATTCCGGGGGAGGGTGTTCTCGCATTGGTGGGATATTTTGGGGGAGGGGTTTGGTTCTCTCATTGGTGGGATATTTTGGGGGAGGGGTTTGGTTCTCTCATTGGTTGGATATTCCTGGGGGGGAGGGGTTTGGTTCTCTCATTGGTGGTATATTTTGGGGGAGGGGTTTGGTTCTCTCATTGGTTGGATATTCCTGGGGGGGAGGGGTTTGGTTCTCTCATTGGTGGGATATTTTGGGGGAGGGGTTTGGTTCTCTCATTGGTGGGATATTTTGGGGGAGGGGTTTGGTTCTCTCATTGGTGGGATATTTTGGGGGAGGGGTTTGGTTCTCTCATTGGTGGGATATTTTGGGGGAGGGGTTTGGTTCTCTCATTGGTGGGATATTTTGGGGGAGGGGTTTGGTTCTTGGTTGGGTTTCTCTCATTGGTTGGATATTCCGGGGGAGGGTGTTCTCGCATTGGTGGGATATTCCGGGGGAGGGGTTTGGTTCCTCGGTTGGTTTTCCTGAACCCGGTGTCTCTCAGACGTGAACAGCAGCGGAGGGAAGCGGCTCCAGAAGCGCGGCGGGGGAGGGGGATTCGGCTACCAGAAGCCTCAAACCGTCTACAAAGCGAAGATCTTCAAACACTTCAACCGGAGCGGCCGCGCAGACGGGCGACAATTCACCCGCTAAACTCCTCCCACCCCGGAGAGGGCGGGACTTCTTCACCAGCCGGAGATAACAGACTGCAATATGTGACTGTCAGAGATTTCTCTTCCCTCCAATCGTGAGAGGAAATGTTCAGATTTATTATTATTCTTTTATAAACAAAATCCCGGCCTGGAATCTTATTGGTCCTCGGAGAGAAGAGGGGGAGGGGCGAGCTCATGTCGACGCGTTTCACTGGAGAGGATCGGAGCTCCTCCTTCACACCCGACACCGATCATCAGGGGGGGAGTCTGAGAGGCGTGACTTGTCCTGGACTCCGCCCCCTTCTGTAAGATATTAGATCTGGTCACCTGACTTGTCCTGGACTCCGCCCCCTTTTGTAGGATATCAGAGATCTGGTCACCTGACTTGTCCTGGACTCCGCCCCTTCTATAGGATATCTGGTCACCTGACTTGTCCTGGGCTCCGCCCCTTCTGTACTCTGGGAGGGATCTGATTCCTCGGCACAGATTTGTATCGGAGATTCCTCAGAATAAAACCTTTTCCACCAATCGTGTGCCGGATTCTCACTGCTCCGCTCTGATGAGGGGGGAGGGGGTGGGTCCTCCTGTCTGTGACAAGTATTCCTATATTGTCTGATTTATATTTTCCCCTCCCCTCCCCCACCATATTGTATATGAAATCTTTCTATTTTCATTAAATAACCTGTGATGTCATCACCGGGTCTCTGTGCTTCTCTATGCAATGCAGGCAGATCATGGCTGGTGGGAGGGGCCAACAGGGGGCTGTACATAGCTGTCTGATATCCCCGCCCCCTTCTGTCTCGGTAATCTTGGCGCTCAGCCCTGCTGCAAGCAGTGGGAGGAGTTATGCAAATATCATAATGGATGTCACCGATACGTGATGGAATGGAGGGGGAGGGGCCTGGGGAGGAAAGGGCTAGATGATGCTCCCGGGTACAGAGACCGTGGATGGTGACCCCCCTGATATGTCAGACTGCGGGGGAGGGGAGAATTCTAGGGTCATCCCCCCGAGGAACGCCCCCTCACCTCCCTGAGAGATTCATTTATTGCACTTTGGATTGGTTTGAGCTCATTTGCATATTTGCACTATATATGTTATATGTTTATGAAGATAGCTACTGCTTGTTAATTTTATCTGAACGATTCCAGATCACTCGCTATTAATATTGTGCGGGTCACTGGCACATTTGTTTTTTTTTTTATCATCATTTATCCACTCTTATTACTCTCCACATTACTCAGTTAATGTGGGGTGGGTATTTGATTTTATTCAGAGTGGAACACATTTTACACAGGAACCAGTGGAGCACATTTTCCTGACAACTTATTCACATTATGGAAATCGTTATTGGTATTTAGTTTTAATTAGATCCTGTTGCAAGCGCCATTACACCCCCCCCCCCCTGTCATTAAAAGTTAGCCCAATGTTTATGTATAATGTGAAAGATGAAGTTACGGCGAGTAAATAGATACCTAACACGTCACGCTTCAAAATGGCGCACACTCATGGAATGGCGTCAAACTTCGGTACTTAAAAATCCCCATAGGCGACACTTTAAACAACTCTACAGGTTGCATGTTTTGAGTTACAAAGGAGGATTAGGGCTAGAATTATTGCTCTCACTCTAACACTCGCGGCGACACCTCACATGTGTGGTTTGGACACTGTTTTCATATGGGGGTGGGGCTTACATATGCGTTCGCTTCTGCATACAGGGACAGGGGGCACTACATTTTTTTTTTTAATTGTTCATTTTACTTTATTTTAATTTGACACTTTTTTTCCCCAAATCTAAATATTTTGATCCCTTTTATTCCAATTATAAGGAATGTAAACATCCCGTGTAATAGGAATATGACATGACCGGTCCTCTTTACAGTGAGACCTGGGGGAGGGGTCAATAAGACTCCACCTCCCCCACATCTCACCTCTGGGCTGGGAAGCCTAGAAAAAAAAACCACGATCACCGCGTCACAGCCAAGGCGGCGGCGGCGTTCTTTTGAATGCAGAGGCCAGCGTGACGTCATAACATCGCGCCCAGCTTCCGACGATTATAGAGACTCCAGAGACCATCTGGTCCGCTGGAAATCTCTGATCGGCGTCCGGGGGGCGGCGGATCCGTTCTCCGACTCGCCGATCGCAGAGGAAAAGGGAGTCGCCACTCCAGGTGGGAATCCAGAGGAATATCCTCTGCTGCAGGCAATGCAGGAACAGAAATTGTCTCTGGAGCGATCACAGAGGTGATTTGCGTGAAGCATGGGGGGGTGTCACATTTTGAAACGATCAAGCAGCGGAAAATGCGCTATGATCGATATTATAGTGAAGGGAATCGCCGGCTGAAAACGCCGATATCTGAATGATGCCTGTAGCTCCTCCCATCATTTAGATATCGCCTCCCACAAAGCCGAGGACGTCATGTGATGGCCTCTGGGCCTCTCAAGTGGTTAAAAATTCAGTTACATTTCATAAAAAATTAATAAAGAAGAATTGGTGAAGATAGTAATGTCCATGAGGTGCGGCCGGGATCGGTGAGTGTAATAAATGATCAGGGGGAGGGGTAAGGGGGTTACTCTCAGGCTTGGAGTGTTACTAGTGGGGGGTTGCTGGGTATCTGTGCCTCGTAATGTACAGATGTCCCCTCCCCTCTGTAAGGTACCGGTGTGTGAAGAGATCTTTCCATCTCCTGGTAAGTTTCGGCTCCACTGGTGCGTCTTCATCAGGTGAGCCTCACATTGGGGGGATGGAGGGAGGAGGAGACTCCAGAGTGAAACATTTATTGATGATAAAACGAGGTGCTCGCAATGTGACGTATCAAACGGGCAAAACAAGCAGCGAGCGCGTCCAACGTCACTTCCGGCGCCTCGTGTTCATCAGTCATGTGACTTCATCAGGGGGACAACCTTTTGAAGAGCAAGGGCCACTTAAGCGACTTGGTAACCGATCAAGGGCCACAATGAGTAAAGCGGGTGGATGGCAGCCCACTCGGCTCACCAAACTGGCAGGTAATAGAAGTCTATGGCTCAGTGCAGGAAACCCGCTTTGTACCCGCGGAAAGCCGCCCAGTAACCCTGCAGAACAGATCTCTGATTTCAGTAATAAACGGACCTTTCATAAACGTTTTCTGTTCTATTCCATCCCAGAGCAGAAGGTCGCAAGGCTACATCAGAGGGCTCTGCGGGCCACATGTGGCCCCCGGGGCCACTGGTTGGGCACCCCTGACCCAGGCTATTCAAGATATCCCCATCCCCCACCCACATCTAGAGAAGCATCAGCAGCCATAAAGCAATGTACGGGATTCGTAATCTGGGTACCTTGTATCAAAACTCAGGCAGTTCATCATCCGGAACCGAACAAACGTCCATCCATGTGGACCGGAGCCGCACAATTCATCGGTAAAGAATCGTGATCTCAATCCCCCCCCCCCTGACGATCTCCGATGCAGTTTGCTGATTCTTTCACAGAACAAGTGGAGAGAATTATCTGCTGTCAAAAGAAAAAATCGTCATTCTGCCAAGTTTTTAACAGGAAACATTGTAACTAACACTTCCTTCTCAGATCAAACTTGTGTGTGTGTGGCCCCTTTCACACGGCCGGACCCTTCAGGTTCGCCGGTCAGTTTTGTCGGATGCAATCCTATGGAGCGGCGGATGTCAGCGGAGACGTGTCCACTGACATCCGATCCACAAAAATCAGACGTATGGCGATACGCTGCCATCCATCCGGATCGGGCGAGATCTGTCCGTTTTCATCAGATCTCTCCATAGGAGACAGCGGCGCCCTCCCCGCTCAGCGAGAGAGAGGGAGGGACCTGTCATCCGCGGAGAGATCCCCCGCTGAGCTGGCGGACTCCGCAGTCCGCCTCGTGTGAATGAGGTCTAAAGGAAAAATCCAGCAGTCTGCCAAGTTTGTAACAACAGGAAACATTGTAACTAACTTCCTTCTTAGAGAAAACTTCTGTCTGTAGATGAGGGAAGTTTAACCACTTAAAGTCCAAATCTTTTTCTGACATTTGTTAAAAATCAATATTTTTTTGCTAGAAAATTACTTGGTAGCCCCAAACATTATGGGGCAGATCCACAAAAGAATTACGCCAGCGTAATTTTAAAGTTCCCGCGTCGTATCTTTGTTTTGTATCCACAAAACAAGATACGACGGCATCTGGGATCGATCCGACAGGCGTATGTCTTAGTACGCCGTTGGATCTTGGATGCATTTTTTCCACCGGCCGCTAGGTGGCGTTTTAGTCGAATTCCGCGTTGAGTATGCAATTTAGCTAGTTACAGCGATCCACGAACGTACGTCCGGCGCATTTTTTTACGTCGTTTGCGTTCGGCTTTTTCCCGCGTATAGTTACCCCTGCTATTATGAGGCGTACTCAATGTTAAGTATGGCAGTCGTTCCCGCGTCGAATTTTGAATTTTTTACGTCGTTTGCGTAAGTCGTTCGCAAATAGGGATTTGCGTAGAATTATTGGCTTGTTCCGGTTTAATTTCATTGGCTTGTTCCGGTTTAATTTCGAGCATGTGCTCTGGGATACCCCCACGGACGGCGCATGCGCACTTAAATAAAAATGTTGTTTACGTCGGGTCATGACGTATTTACATAAAACACGCCCCCATTACATGCATTTGAATTCCGTGCCCTTACTCCGCCAAAGATATACTACGCCGCCGTAACTTACGGCGCGGATTCTTTGAGGATTCGAAAAAAGCGCCAATCTACCCCTATATATATATTTTAGCAGAGACCCCGGGGAATTGTAACGGTCACCACCGTTTACGACCATCCATCCAATCCACGACAGCTCATCTGACACAGACAAATCAGCAGGCATCCCATTTTCCCAGAATCATGACGAGACACGCAGCTCTGTACTTGTTTCAAATGTAATGATACTTTAATGGTTTCTTTCAGTCTTATATACAGTACAAGGCATTAAAGGAACAATCAACTCTCCACCCATCACATCACACCGTGGGGGGGGGGCTTCAATCACATTCTTTGAGCTAATTACTAAACATTCTATACATGTCGGTGCCGGGCTATAATTATCATGATCTAATCACTGCACATTCCTTCATTAACAGCATAACAATCAAAACACCATCACACAATGATCTCTTCAATCCACATCCCTAGACAGACGTTCTGTCTCCGCATATAGCTTGACACCTATTCACACCTCTGAGCATCACTAGGCTGAAAGCAGTGTTATCACACAATGAGAGGTCTTCCAGGAGCCTGACTCAATTAGCATATCACTAGTCAGGGCTAATCATAGAAATGAGTCACTATTGACTGGTTGGGTCACAATTAACCAACAACTTGCAATATCTCAAGATCCTGCAATATGAACTATCAGTGATGTCCCCTGTCCTGTAATTTAGGATATCATTTCTCAGTCACCCTATGGCCCTATCGGACATAAGGTGACCCTAGACATAAGACTCCTTGGTGACGCCGGTACAGGAGTTCCCCTCATCCTTACAAAGTCTCTGGGTGTCCCGGGTCATTCCGTTATAGGAATAAAATGGCAGTTGCTGCAATATTTTATGTCACGCGGTATTTGCCCCGCAGTCTTTCAAATGCAATTTTTTGGGAAAAACTTCAATGAATAAAAAAATAGACCAGTAAAGTTGCCCAATTTTTTTTCTTTCAATGTGAAAGACGATGCTCCACCCCGAGAATCGCGATCTCTCTTCTAAGCAAAAAACAATCGCGATTCTCATGATTTTAGCCGGAATTGTGCCGCTGTCATGTGTTCTCCTCTCAGAAGACGAGAACCAGGAGAGTAATAGTGGAGTGGGGTGGATCCCGCCGTCCACCTTCCTTGTGTGAATGCTGGAGGAATACAATGGGTCTGTACCCAGCTGGCCATACACCTATAGATTATCGGCCAGATTCTCATACAATTACGTTGCTGCTGGGCAGCGTAACGTATGTGATTTACGTTACACCGCCGCAGGTTTACAGCCTGATTCTCACAACACTTACCTGCGGCGGTGTATCGTTAAATCGCTCGGCGCAAGCCCACCCAATTCAAATGGGGCTGGCACCATTTAAATTAGGCGCGCTCCCGCGCCGAGCGTACTGCGCATGCTCCGTCGGGTAAATTACCCGACGTGCATTGCGCTAAATGACGTCGCACCGACGTCATTTGCTTAGACGTTAACGTAAATGGCGTCCAGCGCCATTCACGGACGTCTTACGCAAACAACGTAATTTTTTTAAATTTCGACGCGGGAACGACGGCCATACTTAACATTGGTTGCCCCTCATAATAGCACGGGCAACCTTACGCGTCGGAATGGCTACGGAAACGACGTAAATTCTCTGCGTCGAGCGCGCGTACGTTTGGGAATCGCCGTAATTTGCTCATTTACATAAGCGACGGGGAAAACGACGTCCGCGACACCTAGCGGCAGGAAAAAAAATTGCATTTTAGATCTGACAGCGTAAGAGCCTTGTCGGATCTAATGGGAATCTATGCGTAACTGATTCTAAGAATCGGTCGCATAGATACGCCGGGGCCAGATGAGGAGTTACGACGGCGCAAATGGTGTTGCGCCGTCGTAACGCCTTTGAGAATCTGGGCCTGTATCTGCAGATTGTCTCTGGTCAGATTTCTGTACACTGAACTGTGCGGATGGAGGAATCTCCCACTGGGCCCGAGCTTCAGTATCTTGCTGGTCGGCCCCCCCCCCCCCCCCCCCGCTGCCCCTCAACCTAAACAACGGTGGCACCCAATCGAAATGTTCCGGTATTGTGAGAGCCAGCGGGGGAGGGGGGGCGACTAGAAAGATATGGAAGCTCGGGGCCAGTGGGAGATTCCTCCATCCGCACAGTTCCCTGTAGATGGAGGAATCTGACCATAGATAATCTAGAGGTGTGTGGCCGCCAGTCTCCGCCGCATTGCGAAGATCAGGAAGCTCCTGTAGATCTCTCCCCGAGCAGCTGAGGACCAAGAGGACCTGTCACCAGGCGGACGGGTCTGACAAACTCCTCTGAATATATTTTCCCCCGGCGGCAGGAAGCTGAACAACAAGCCGGGAAGGACTTCCAGCAATACCGCCGGCCACCACATTGGATGTGAGGAGCGCCGCCCTCGGGGTGGAAGAGACGCGGATTACAAGGAATTCTCATTGGAGAGACAGAGGGCCAGATTCACGTACAATTGCGCCAGGGACACGTAAGCCATTTAAGTTACACCGCCGTTAAGTTTTCAGGTTTAGTGCTCGATCCACAAAGCACTTACCTGGAAATTTGCGGCGGTGTATCATAAATCCATCCGGCGCAAGGCGGGCCAAATAGAATGGGGCGAGTACCATTTAAATTAGGCGCGCTCCCGCGCCGGATGTACTGCGAATGCTCTCGTCGCAAATTTACCGACGTGCTTTGCGCGAAATTACGACGCGCCGACGTTTTGTGAATCGCGACGTCAAAAAAGATTAACGCGGGAAAAATAAAAGATTTGAAAAAAATTCAAAAGCGACGCGGGAAAGACGGGCATACTTTAACATGGTGGAGTACTTTTACGCCATATTAAAGGTGTCCGATCTTTGCGACGGAAAACTAACACTCGCGGCGACGTAACGACGGGAAAAAGCTTTGTGGATCGCCGTAACTCCTAATTTGCATACCCGACGCTGGTTTACGACGCAAACTCCCCCTAGCGGCCGGCCTGGAATTGCAGCCTAAGATACGACAGTGTAAAACAATTACACCTGTCGGATCTTAGGGATATCTATGCGGAACTGATTCTATGAATCCGTCGCATAGATAGAAACAGAGAAACGACGGCGTATCGGGAGAAACGCCGTAATATCTCTTTGGTGAATCTGGCCCAGAATGGCGGAGAACACTTTCAGCATTGCAGGGCCCAGACTACTTGTCCTGTCCGCTCCCCACTCCGTCCAATCAGAAAAGGCGTTACAACACCTAGACCAGGGATGTGCAATTAGCGGACCTCCAGCTGTTGCAAAACTACAAGTCCCATCATCCCTCTGGGTGTCATGCTTGTGGCTGTCAGTCTTGCTGTGCCTCATGGGACTTGTAGTCCTGCTGGAGGTCCGCTGATTGCACGTCCCTGACCTAGATGGCGCCTAAACCGTGACTGGAGGCGGGGCCCATCGTGGAGGGAACCAAATGTTCTGGCGTATCAGAGGGAAGCCCCGAGGATTGCGGCACTTTGGGGAAAAGACTGTCCCCTTCTCCTGATTGGTTCGCACCAGAAACAGCGCCGCCCATAAAGACAGGTCTGCGGTCATCAAGGAAAAGAGGGCGCCGGCAACTCCAGAACACCGATCGGATTTATGGTGAAGCCCTCAGTACAGTGCTGAGAACAAGGCCGATCGTCTGCTGCTGACTGAGGGCTTCACAAGAAATACGATCGATGTGATGGCGTTGCCGGCGGCCTCTTTTCCTCGATGACCGTTTGTCTATTGGTGTGTGGGGGAGGGGCACCCCGACTTCCAGAGTAAAGCCGCGTACACACGATCGGAAATTCCGACAAGTGAATAAAAGCGCAGCGCCTGCAAGGAACTCTCAGGGATGGGAACGCTAAAATGGTGAACAAAATCCGATCCACAATTGGCGCAGCGACTCCCAGCGGTGATAAATCTAAATCGTGAACAAAACACTTTCATTTGCTACAACGATCCTCTGTGTGTGTCGGCCGCCCGCAGTGCCCACTATAGGAATCTCGGGGTAGCGCAGTTTATATACATTTTGGAAATTCCGATAAGAAAAGTCCGATTGGCGCATTTGGTCGGAATTTCCGCCAACAAAAGACTGAAAGCTGGTTCTCAAATTTTCCGACGGAAAAAGTTCCAATCGGAAAATTCCATCGTCTGTATGTA
The DNA here is from genome assembly GCF_905171775.1 of Rana temporaria. Taxonomy (NCBI): domain Eukaryota; kingdom Metazoa; phylum Chordata; class Amphibia; order Anura; family Ranidae; genus Rana; species Rana temporaria. Next base: position 224,131,696 of record NC_053494.1, on the reverse strand, counting down.
ATTCCGACACACAAAAAAAAACACGCATGCTCGGAATCGAGCAGAAGAGCCGAACTGCCTATTGAACCTCATTGATCTCGGCTCGCCGCGCGTCTTGTACGTCACCGCGTTCTTGACGGTCGGAATTTCCGACGAGATTTGTGTGACCGTGCGTATGCAACACAAGTTTGAGCCGTCTGAAAACTTCCAGGTTTTTTTGTCGTAATTTCCGATGGCGTGTAGGGGGATTTCCGATGGCGTGTAGGGGGATTTCCGATCGCGTGTAGGGGGATTTCCGATGGCGTGTAGGGGGATTTCCGATGGCGTGTAGGGGGATTTCCAATGGCGTGTAGGGGGATTTCCGATCGCGTGTAGGGGGATTTCCGATGGCGTGTAGGGGGATTTCCGATCGCGTGTAGGGGGATTTCCGATCGCGTGTAGGGGGATTTCCGATGGCGTGTAGGGGATTTCCGATGGCGTGTAGGGGGATTTCCGATCGCGTGTAGGGGGATTTCCGATGGCGTGTAGGGGGATTTCCGATGGCGTGTAGGGGGGTTTCCGATGGTGTGTAGGGGGATTTCCGATGGCGTGTAGGGGGATTTCCGATGGCGTGTAGGGGGATTTCCGATGGCGTGTAGGGGGATTTCCGATGGCGTGTAGGGGGATTTCCGATGGCGTGTAGGGGGATTTCCGATGGCGTGTAGGGGGATTTCCGATCGCGTGTAGGGGGATTTCCGATGGCGTGTAGGGGGATTTCCGATCGCGTGTAGGGGGATTTCCGATCGCGTGTAGGGGGATTTCCGATCGCGTGTAGGGGGATTTCCGATCGCGTGTAGGGGGATTTCCGATCGCGTGTAGGGGGATTTCCGATGGCGTGTAGGGGGATTTCCGATGGCGTGTAGGGGGATTTCCGATGGCGTGTAGGGGGATTTCCGATCGCGTGTAGGGGGATTTCCGATGGCGTGTAGGGGGATTTCCGATGGCGTGTAGGGGGATTTCCGATCGCGTGTAGGGGGATTTCCGATCGCGTGTAGGGGGGATTCCGATCGCGTGTAGGGGGATTTCCGATCGCGTGTAGGGGGGTTTCCGATCGCGTGTAGGGGGATTTCCGATCGCGTGTAGGGGGATTTCCGATCGCGTGTAGGGGGATTTCCGATGGCGTGTAGGGGGATTTCCGATGGCGTGTAGGGGGATTTCCGATCGCGTGTAGGGGGATTTCCGATCGCGTGTAGGGGGATTTCCGATGGCGTGTAGGGGGATTTCCGATGGCGTGTAGGGGGATTTCCGATGGCGTGTAGGGGGATTTCCGATGGCGTGTAGGGGGATTTCCGATGGCGTGTAGGGGGATTTCCGATGGCGTGTAGGGGGATTTCCGATGGCGTGTAGGGGGATTTCCGATGGCGTGTAGGGGGATTTCCGATGGCGTGTAGGGGGATTTCCGATGGCGTGTAGGGGGATTTCCGATGGCGTGTAGGGGGATTTCCGATGGCGTGTAGGGGGATTTCCGATGGCGTGTAGGGGGATTTCCGATCGCGTGTAGGGGGATTTCCGATCGCGTGTAGGGGGATTTCCGATGGCGTGTAGGGGGATTTCCGATCGCGTGTAGGGGGATTTCCGATCGCGTGTAGGGGGAATTCCGATCGCGTGTAGGGGGATTTCCGATCGCGTGTAGGGGGATTTCCGATCGCGTGTAGGGGGATTTCCGATCGCGTGTAGGGGGATTTCCGATCGCGTGTAGGGGGATTTCCGATCGCGTGTAGGGGGATTTCCGATGGCGTGTAGGGGGATTTCCGATGGCGTGTAGGGGGATTTCCGATCGCGTGTAGGGGGATTTCCGATCGCGTGTAGGGGGATTTCCGATGGCGTGTAGGGGGATTTCCGATGGCGTGTAGGGGGATTTCCGATGGCGTGTAGGGGGGTTTCCGATGGCGTGTAGGGGGATTTCCGATGGCGTGTAGGGGGATTTCCGATGGCGTGTAGGGGGATTTCCGATGGCGTGTAGGGGGATTTCCGATGGCGTGTAGGGGGATTTCCGATGGCGTGTAGGGGGATTTCCGATGGCGTGTAGGGGGATTTCCGATGGCGTGTAGGGGGATTTCCGATGGCGTGTAGGGGGATTTCCGATGGCGTGTAGGGGGATTTCCGATGGCGTGTAGGGGGATTTCCGATCGCGTGTAGGGGGATTTCCGATGGCGTGTAGGGGGATTTCCGATGGCGTGTAGGGGGATTTCCGATGGCGTGTAGGGGGATTTCCGATGGCGTGTAGGGGGATTTCCGATGGCGTGTAGGGGGATTTCCGATCGCGTGTAGGGGGATTTCCGATCGCGTGTAGGGGGATTTCCGATCGCGTGTAGGGGGATTTCCGATCGTGTGTAGGGGGATTTCCGATCGTGTGTAGGGGGCACAAGACTTTGCCACGGTTCTGAGCCATACAATCTTTGGTAAGAATATAGGACGGCCTGTTGTCATGGACCAGAACCATGGCGGCCAGAAGGGTGAAGAATGAAGAGAAGGGAAGATCGTCCTGAGGGCGGCTTCCACAAGTGAAAGGGATTGGCTCTCCGATGATCGGGGATCTGACAAGACGCGGGGCCAGATTCACATACAAATGCGTTACGCTGCGGCGGTGTAACGTATCCCATTTACGCTACACCGATGCAAGTTTACAGCATAAGTGCCTGATTCACAAAGCACTTACCTCTAAACTTGCGGCGGTGTAGCGTAAATCCGCCCGGCGCAAGCCCGCCTAATTCAAATGGGGCGGGGACCATTTAAATGAGGCGCGTTCCCGCGCCAAACATACTGCGCATGCTCCGTCCCTAAAATTTCCCGACGTGCATTGCGCTAAATGACGTCGCAAGGACGTCATTGGTTTCGACGTTAACGTAAATGGCGTCCAGAGCCATTCACGGACGACTTATGCAAACAACGTAAAATTTAAAAATTCGACGCGGGAACGACGGCCATACTTAACATTGGTTAGACCACCTAGAGGGTATGCTTAGTTTTACTCTACGCATCTCTACGGAAACAACGTAAATTTAGAGCGACGGGCAAACCGGACGTTCGTGAATCGGCGTAACTAGTCCTTTGCATATTCTACGCTGACCGCAATGTAATCGCCACCTAGCGGCCGGCATGGAATTGCAGCCTAAGATCCGACGGTGTGAGTCACTTACACCTGTCGGATCTTAGGGCTATCTATGCGTAACCTATGAATCAAGGGGGATAGATACGACCGTCCCGCAACTCAGAGACACGCCGTCGTATCTCTTCTGTGAATCTGGCCCACGGGGTTCAGGCACGTATCTGAGGGTAGGAATTGAAGTTCCTCGCCCACCAATGTCGGCAACAGTGGCGGCCCGCCCATAGGGGGCGCCCGGGCGCCGCCCCCCCCCCCCCCCTCCCCCAGTCAGTAAAAAAAAAAAATCTAAAAAAAAAAAAAATTTTTTATTTAAACATGTCCCTTTAAGGAAAAAAAAATTCCAAAAAAGGTTCTTATGTGCACTGAGTCCGGGCGTCGGGCGCCGGGAAAAGCGCGGTATGGGTAGCGCCACGTCTGTGCAATCACGGGATTGCAGACGTGGCGCTACATTGGCAGCCCAAAAATGCCTTTGTGGCGCGGTCCATCGCGCCACTTGCTTCCGGCGCGATGGACTGCATTGTTATGGCTGGGCGGGTGCATCCACTATTTGTGCTCGTTCCGTCCTGACGTCCCTGGAAGAACAGGAAGTGACGTCGGGACTCGGGGCGCTCAGTGCGAGTACAGGTAAGCTGAGCTATGCCGCCTGCCTCTGCCCCTCTGTAATGGACTGTTTTCTTTGTAAAGTTCGGCGGCAGCAGCTGCAGCTGTCCACCCCCCTTCTGCAAAGATTACCTGTGTTCCAATTTTTTTTTAGTGAATATTCGGCCGAAATCGCGGCACCCCCCTCCCCCCCCGGGGGGGGGGGATGGGGGTGCCGCGATTTCGGCCGAATGTTCACTAGACATGATGAGCAATTAACCCAGTGCAGATGTAGGCTCATTGCAAGGGTGGATTTTTTTTAACATTTTCATGGAGTTGGGCATAATAAATGATTTTTAATGTTCAATGCAATGCATAATCTGGGTGAAATGCCAGCCGTCAGCAGCCTGAGCCCCAGGAGAAGATGGGGAGCTACAAGTCCCAGCAGGTTATAATATAAGGCTCCTAGGTGGATGGGAGTCTTATATTATAACCTGCTGGGACTTGTAGTTCCCCATCTTCTCCTGGGCTCAGGTGCATGCAATCCACCATCTATGGGACTACAAGTCCCAGCAGTGAGAAAAACTGGACAAAGATGGTGGATTGCATGCACCTGAGCCCCAGGAGACGATGGAGAACTACAAGTCCCAGCAGGTTATAATATAAAGCTCCGAGGTGGATGTATGACTGGACAGTGACACAGTGGGGACAATTGGCACAGTGGCTGCATTTGATGGCATGGTACAGTGGCTGCATTTGATGGCATGGTACAGTGGCTGCATTTGATGGCATGGCACAGTGGTGACAATTGATGGCATGGCACAGTGGCTGCATTTGATGGCATGGCACAGTGGTGACAATTGATGGCACAGTGACCACAATTGCTGGCATGGCACAGTGGCTGCATTTGATGGCATGGTACAGTGGCTGCATTTGATGGCATGGCACAGTGGCTGCATTTGATGGCATGGCACAGTGGTGACAATTGATGGCACAGTGGTGACAATTGATGGCATGGCACAGTGGTGACAATTGATGGCACAGTGACCACAATTGCTGGCATGGCACAGTGGCTGCATTTGATGGCATGGTACAGTGGCTGCATTTGATGGCATGGTACAGTGGCTGCATTTGATGGCATGGCACAGTGGTGACAATTGATGGCACAGTGGCTGCATTTGATGGCATGGCACAGTGGCTGCATTTGATGGCATGGCACAGTGGCTGCATTTGATGGCATGGCACAGTGGTGACAATTGATGGCACAGTGGCTGCATTTGATGGCATGGCACAGTGGCTGCATTTGATGGCATGGCACAGTGGCTGCATTTGATGGCATGGCACAGTGGTGACAATTGATGGCACAGTGACCACAATTGATGGCATGGTACAGTGGCTGCATTTGATGGCATGGCACAGTGGCTGCATTTGATGGCATGGCACAGTGGCTGCATTTGATGGCATGGCACAGTGGTGACAATTGATGGCACAGTGACCACAATTGATGGCATGGTACAGTGGCTGCATTTGATGGCATGGTACAGTGGCTGCATTTGATGGCATGGTACAGTGGCTGCATTTGATGGCATGGTACATTGGCTGCATTTGATGGCATGGTACAGTGGCTGCATTTGATGGCATGGTACATTGGCTTTGTTTGATGGCATGGTACATTGGCTTTGTTTGATGGCATGGTACAGTGGTGACAATTGATGGCAGGGTACATTGGTGACAATTGATGGCACAGTGGCTGCGTTTGATGGCACAGTGGCTGCGTTTGATGCCATGACACAGTGGCTGTGTTTGATGGCATGGCACAGTGGTGCGAATTGATGGAACAGTGGCTGCATTTGATGGGCACAGTGAGGCTTATTTTTTTTTCTTCTTCGTTTGCGCCCCCCCAAAAATTTTAAGCACCAGCCGCCACTGGTCGGCAATGCAGAGTCCTGGCGGGCGCTGGGCTCTTTAGGGGGTGAAGACTGCCGGGGTCCCCGAAGCCGACACTCCACTGAGCATTGCAATGTTAGGAGAGCGCACTGGATTGTACGGCAGGACCAATCCTCTGAGGAATAGGTGGTGGGGCAAGAATGATCCAGGTCCTCATCCAAGTGGGGAACAGCAACCTTTGGGTCCAGGTCCACCTCGTAGCTCCGGAGAGGAATACTGAGGGGGCTTTACATGTTCCAAGGCGGTGATGAGGAACCTCGGCACCCCCGGATGTTTTGGAACTACATCTCCCATGATGCTCAGGCACTCTGCAGTGTAGTGGAGCATCATGGGGGATGTAGTTCTGGGGTGCCGAGGTTCCCCGTCACTGTCACATCAGTCCCTCCACCAGAGGACGCTCTCTTTCCAGACACCAGGGGGTTCGATCTGCTGCCTGGTACACATGTACATTCGTTTTTCTCCAAATTTCAGGGATTTTTGCTTTCATAACGAATGCGCAGAATCTGAAATCTGAAAGATCCGACATAAAAAATGCTTTATTTCCATTTCGTTGCGACAACATTTGGCTACAGATAGAAGATTCCACATGACGGTGACAATGGCGATCGGTGTGTATGGAATCTGCGATCGAATGTGCCGAACCTCTGACTCCATACAGAGAAAAGATTCAACATTATAGAGACGCGAAGATTCGATGAAGCCGCTAAAAACATACAATCGCGGCGAGCGGACATTCCTGGTCACATGCCCCGCCCATAGGCTATAGAAGAATTCGAATGTTGGGTGACCGGTAATAATAATGAATAAATAGAATTGTTACTCGTGTCACACAACATGAGAATTCTACTATAGCTTGTGGGCGGAGCATTGGACCGGAAATGTACGATCGCGGCGCCATAAAGTTTAGCGGCTGCGTCTAATCTTCTTAGAACATCCGACAGACACCATGAGCCTTCAATGACAGATTCAACCTTAACCCCTTCATTACCGGGCACTTAAACCCCCTTCCTGCCCAGACCAATTTTCAGCTTTCAGCGCTGACGCAATTTGAATGACAATTGCGCGGTCATGCAACACTGTACCCAAATTATATTTTTATCATTTTTTTCCCACAAATAGAGCTTTCTTTTGGTGGTATTTCATCATCTCTGCGATTTTTATTTTTTGCGCTATAAACAAAAAAAAGACCGAAAATTTGGGGGAAAAAAAACACAATCGCCCAGATTCAGGTAGAATTGCGCTATATTTGCGCGGGCACAGGGCAACGATTTTGCCCTGCGCCCACGCAAATATTTTGTGCTGCCCTCGATTCACGGAGCAGTAGCTCCGTGAATTGCGAGGGCGCGCCGGCAAAATTGCCCGGCGTAAGCGCACGCAATGCAAATGATCCCGCCGGGGGCAGGAATCATTTAACCACTTGCTTACTGGGCACATAAACCCCCTTCGTTCCCAGGCGAAATCTCAGCGTCCGGCACTGCGTCGCTTTAACTGACAATTGCGCGGTCGTGCGACGTGGCTCCCAAACAAAATTGGCGTCCTTTTTTCCCCACAAATAGAGCTTTCTTTTGGTGGTATTTGATCACCTCTGCGGTTTTTATTTTTTGCGCTATAAACAAAAAAAGAGCGACAATTTAAAAAAAATATATTTTTTTTTTACTTGTTGCTATAATAAATATCCCAATTTTTTTTAAAAAAAACTCTTTTTTTTCTCAGTTAAGGCCGATACGTATTTTTCGACGTATTTTTGTAAAAATAAGCGACTGGTTTGCGCAAAAGTTATAGCGCCTACAAAATGGGGAACAGAATTATGATTTTTTTTTATTATTTTTTTTTTTTACTAGTAATGGTGGCGATCTGCGATTTTTATTGGGACTGGGATATTGCGGCGGACGTATCGGACACTTTTGACACAAATTTGGCGCCATTCACATTTATACAGCGATCAGTGCTATAAAAATGCACGAATTACTGTATAAATGTGACTGGCAGGGAAGGGGTTAACACCAGGGGGTGAGGAAGGGGTTAAATGTGTACCCTGGGTGTGTTCTAACTGTGTGGGGGGAGGGGGTGACTGGGGGAGGTGACCGATGCTGTGTCCCTATGTACAAAGAACACAGATCGGTCTCCTCTCTCCTCTGACAGGACGTGGAGCTCTGTGTTTACACCTCATCATTACACACAGAGCTCCACGTCCTGCTGTGTTACCGACGATCGCGTGTACTCGGCGGACATCGCGGGCCCCAGGTACACGCATCGGCTCCCCAGCTATGCGCCGGGACAGTGTTTACCCGCTGCGCGCCCCCCCGTGGCGCGCGCGGGTAATGCATATAAAAGGATGTCTAAAGACGTCCACTTGGCACTTGAGAGCCGCGCTGCGGACGTCTTTTGTCAATAGCGCGGATCTCAAGTGGTTAAATAATTCGGATTTTCGGACAAATGCATTTTTTAACGAAACAAAATAAGTAAAAACGGATTTGGGGAGGAGTTAAGCAAATGTATTTTTCGGACGAAAATTAAATATTTCAGTGTGCGCATGTCTTTAGTGGGCGGCGGCCCCAGTGAGGGTGGGAGGTTCTGGAGATGATCCAGGCAATGGCCCCCCCCCCCCTGAGGGTTCGGAGTCATCAGAAGACCTTCCTTCAGAAATCAGATTGTAAAGGAAGAAGAAATTCCGGGGAGATGAAAACCGATTACAGAAAGAAGAAAGTGGCGCCTGATGAAGTAACTGAGAGTCCGGAAACCAGAGATGAAAGTTTTGAGACGTCAAGAATCCGTCCAATCCGAGGAGAGCATTGAAGGAAACGAGCCGAGCATTCAAGAAGTTCCGAGGAGAGGAGAGGTTCAACCAGGGCTGGACTGGGACAGAAATTTGGCCCTGGACCTCACCCAGACTGGCCCACTTTGACAGGTCTCTACCATGGCGGCCGGACAACTTCCGCACCCCCCCCCTCTCCCTCTTCACTAGCCACTCTACTTTATTAGAGTAGAATGGCTGGTACTGTTACTCTTATAGGCAGTACCAGTGGGGAAGCTAGACATTATTTCACCCGGGGCAAAAAATCAGTTCGTTGCCCCCCCCCCTTATGGGACAAGATTAGGCAGAAGTGAGAAACTCCCAGGCCATAGCTGTTGAGTCCGCTGTCTGTCCCCTCCCCCATGCTCCTCTGTCGTCCCCTCTGCTCCTCTGTTCCCCCCCAGGTGAGCGCTGCGGGGAGGGAGAGACAGAGGAGCAGAGGGGGGGGCGGTCTGCTGTCACTGAGGCCGGTGCATTGCCACGAAATGAGATGGTCCGCCTCCATCACATCCTATTGGCTCACTCCTGTCACGTGACATATTTAAACGTCAAGTATCGACGCGAACATCAGTCTCAGCTATAGGCTATCATAGGATCTCCTCTCCCTGTGATAGCTGAAGCTGCACGGAGCTCACATGGCCTCTGTGGCCCGATTCCGAGAGCGGAAGCTCATACATTTACTAGGCTAATAAATGTTCTCCTTCATTACAATGTCACTTCGGGATCCCTCTGCCCGATAGCGCTGTCATGCCTCCCCGCGAGCGCGATAGATCCACAGCGCTATCGGGATCCCAATGCCCGATAGCGCTGTCAGCGTGCCTCCCCCCAGCGCTAACTACACCCCGCGCCCGCAGCTCTACTCCCCGTCCCCTGTTAAGGCTCAGGGAACGGGGAACAGAAAGTAGAGCATCGGGTGCAGGTAAAGTAGTAGTGCGCAGGCGCAGCACTACGCAAATAGCTCCGTGCAGCTTCAGCTATCACAGGGAGAGGAGATCCTATGATAGCCTAGCTGAGACTGATGTTCGCGTCGATACTTGACGTTTAAATATGTGATGTGACAGGAGTGAGCCAATAGGATGTGATGGAGGCGGACCATCTCATCCCATGGCAAATCTCATTTCGTGGCAATGCACCGGCCCACTGAGCCATCGGCCCACCGGGAAACCCCTGTAGTCCCAATGGCCAGTCCATCCCTGGGTTCAAGAAAATGAAGGACACCAATCGTGGAGAAGTCTCAGCACCGGCGGTGGCAGTACGGGGGGGGGGGGGGGGGGGGGGGGTCCTGGATGCGACCTCTGATAGGGGCCTCTGCCTCCTCAGCAAGCTGGAGGAACTATGAAGGAATGCAATGAGCAGAATGATAAATTAGAACATATCTATTCTCTATGCATCTTTATTATAAAGTCTATATTGCTTTTTCATGTACAGCACTGCTATAATCCTTCCTCACTCAAATCAGCTTCTAATAACACCCCCTCCCCCCCCACACAGCTTTAGGAATGCGGAGGTGAAGACACGTCAGAGGCCCGGCTAAGATCGACACCCCATCTTGTACCTCGGCCAATTGGATGCGCTTTCTAGTTCACATTAACATAATAGTGACGTATCATGCTGTATGTAGAAGTTTCTCTTGCCTGCAATAAACCAGAGATAATGGTGTGTGCTTCTACTGAGACGGACGGAGTGTCAGGGACTCATTCCTAGCCATGCATGGTGATCTGAAATATGGAACAGCAGTAGAATCCATACTAACCCCTTTGTCCCCTTTATCACAGGAGGAAAATGGCAGAGAGCTGCTCGTCTTGATTGATGAGATGGAGTCTCCCTTAAAGTGGAAGAACCTCTCGGGATTTTACCAGATTCGGCTGATGGCGAGGACTCTACCTGGTCCTGTGGACGGAATCCTCCCGGTGCGGCCGGACCAGATTCAGAGACAGCGGATGGCGAGGACTCTACCTGGTCCTGTGGACGGAATCCTCCCGGTGCGGCCGGACCAGATTCAGAGACAGCGGATGGCGAGGACTCTACCTGGTCCTGTGGACGGAATCCTCCAGGTGCGGCCGGACCAGATTCAGAGACAGCGGATGGCGAGGACTCTACCTGGTCCTGTGGACGGAATCCTCCCGGTGCGGCCGGACCAGATTCAGAGACAGCGGATGGCGAGGACTCTACCTGGTCCTGTGGACGGAATCCTCCCGGTGCGGCCGGACCAGATTCAGAGACAGCGGATGGCGAGGACTCTACCTGGTCCTGTGGACGGAATCCTCCAGGTGCGGCCGGACCAGATTCAGAGACAGCGGATGGCGAGGACTCTACCTGGTCCTGTGGACGGAATCCTCCCGGTGCGGCCGGACCAGATTCAGAGACAGCGGATGGCGAGGACTCTACCTGGTCCTGTGGACGGAATCCTCCCGGTGCGGCCGGACCAGATTCAGAGACAGCGGATGGCGAGGACTCTACCTGGTCCTGTGGACGGAATCCTCCAGGTGCGGCCGGACCAGATTCAGAGACAGCGGATGGCGAGGACTCTACCTGGTCCTGTGGACGGAATCCTCCCGGTGCGGCCGGACCAGATTCAGAGACAGCGGATGGCGAGGACTCTACCTGGTCCTGTGGACGGAATCCTCCAGGTGCGGCCGGACCAGATTCAGAGACAGCGGATGGCGAGGACTCTACCTGGTCCTGTGGACGGAATCCTCCCGGTGCGGCCGGACCAGATTCAGAGACAGCGGATGGCGAGGACTCTACCTGGTCCTGTGGACGGAATCCTCCCGGTGCGGCCGGACCAGATTCAGAGACAGCGGATGGCGAGGACTCTACCTGGTCCTGTGGACGGAATCCTCCCGGTGCGGCCGGACCAGATTCAGAGACAGCGGATGGCGAGGACTCTACCTGGTCCTGCGGACGGAATCCTCCCGGTGCGGCCGGACCAGATTCAGAGACAGCGGATGGCGAGGACTCTACCTGGTCCTGTGGACGGAATCCTCCCGGTGCGGCCGGACCAGATTCAGGGACAGCGGATGGCGAGGACTCTACCTGGTCCTGCGGACGGAATCCTCCCGGTGCGGCCGGACCAGATTCAGGGACAGCGGATGGCGAGGACTCTACCTGGTCCTGTGGACGGAATCCTCCCGGTGCGGCCGGACCAGATTCAGAGACAGCGGATGGCGAGGACTCTACCTGGTCCTGCGGACGGAATCCTCCCGGTGCGGCCGGACCAGATTCAGAGACAGCGGATGGCGAGGACTCTACCTGGTCCTGCGGACGGAATCCTCCCGGTGCGGCCGGACCAGATTCAGAGACAGCGGATGGCGAGGACTCTACCTGGTCCTGTGGACGGAATCCTCCAGGTGCGGCCGGACCAGATTCAGAGACAGCGGATGGCGAGGACTCTACCTGGTCCTGTGGACGGAATCCTCCCGGTGCGGCCGGACCAGATTCAGAGACAGCGGATGGCGAGGACTCTACCTGGTCCTGTGGACGGAATCCTCCAGGTGCGGCCGGACCAGATTCAGAGACAGCGGATGGCGAGGACTCTACCTGGTCCTGTGGACGGAATCCTCCCGGTGCGGCCGGACCAGATTCAGAGACAGCGGATGGCGAGGACTCTACCTGGTCCTGTGGACGGAATCCTCCCGGTGCGGCCGGACCAGATTCAGAGACAGCGGATGGCGAGGACTCTACCTGGTCCTGTGGACGGAATCCTCCAGGTGCGGCCGGACCAGATTCAGAGACAGCGGATGGCGAGGACTCTACCTGGTCCTGTGGACGGAATCCTCCCGGTGCGGCCGGACCAGATTCAGAGACAGCGGATGGCGAGGACTCTACCTGGTCCTGTGGACGGAATCCTCCCGGTGCGGCCGGACCAGATTCAGAGACAGCGGATGGCGAGGACTCTACCTGGTCCTGTGGACGGAATCCTCCCGGTGCGGCCGGACCAGATTCAGAGACAGCGGATGGCGAGGACTCTACCTGGTCCTGTGGACGGAATCCTCCAGGTGCGGCCGGACCAGATTCAGAGACAGCGGATGGCGAGGACTCTACCTGGTCCTGTGGACGGAATCCTCCCGGTGCGGCCGGACCAGATTCAGAGACAGCGGATGGCGAGGACTCTACCTGGTCCTGTGGACGGAATCCTCCCGGTGCGGCCGGACCAGATTCAGAGACAGCGGATGGCGAGGACTCTACCTGGTCCTGTGGACGGAATCCTCCAGGTGCGGCCGGACCAGATTCAGAGACAGCGGATGGCGAGGACTCTACCTGGTCCTGTGGACGGAATCCTCCCGGTGCGGCCGGACCAGATTCAGAGACAGCGGATGGCGAGGACTCTACCTGGTCCTGTGGACGGAATCCTCCCGGTGCGGCCGGACCAGATTCAGAGACAGCGGATGGCGAGGACTCTACCTGGTCCTGTGGACGGAATCCTCCAGGTGCGGCCGGGACCAGATTCAGAGACAGCGGATGGCGAGGACTCTACCTGGTCCTGTGGACGGAATCCTCCCGGTGCGGCCGGACCAGATTCAGAGACAGCGGATGGCGAGGACTCTACCTGGTCCTGTGGACGGAATCCTCCAGGTGCGGCCGGACCAGATTCAGAGACAGCGGATGGCGAGGACTCTACCTGGTCCTGTGGACGGAATCCTCCCGGTGCGGCCGGACCAGATTCAGAGACAGCGGATGGCGAGGACTCTACCTGGTCCTGTGGACGGAATCCTCCCGGTGCGGCCGGACCAGATTCAGAGACAGCGGATGGCGAGGACTCTACCTGGTCCTGTGGACGGAATCCTCCCGGTGCGGCCGGACCAGATTCAGAGACAGCGGATGGCGAGGACTCTACCTGGTCCTGCGGACGGAATCCTCCCGGTGCGGCCGGACCAGATTCAGAGACAGCGGATGGCGAGGACTCTACCTGGTCCTGCGGACGGAATCCTCCCGGTGCGGCCGGACCAGATTCAGAGACAGCGGATGGCGAGGACTCTACCTGGTCCTGCGGACGGAATCCTCCCGGTGCGGCCGGACCAGATTCAGGGACAGCGGATGGCGAGGACTCTACCTGGTCCTGTGGACGGAATCCTCCCGGTGCGGCCGGACCAGATTCAGAGACAGCGGATGGCGAGGACTCTACCTGGTCCTGCGGACGGAATCCTCCCGGTGCGGCCGGACCAGATTCAGAGACAGCGGATGGCGAGGACTCTACCTGGTCCTGCGGACGGAATCCTCCCGGTGCGGCCGGACCAGATTCAGAGACAGCGGATGGCGAGGACTCTACCTGGTCCTGTGGACGGAATCCTCCCGGTGCGGCCGGACCAGATTCAGAGACAGCGGATGGCGAGGGCTCTACCTGGTCCTGTGGACGGAATCCTCCCGGTGCGGCCGGACCAGATTCAGAGACAGCGGATGGCGAGGACTCTACCTGGTCCTGTGGACGGAATCCTCCAGGTGCGGCCGGACCAGATTCAGAGACAGCGGATGGCGAGGACTCTACCTGGTCCTGTGGACGGAATCCTCCCGGTGCGGCCGGACCAGATTCAGAGACAGCGGATGGCGAGGACTCTACCTGGTCCTGTGGACGGAATCCTCCCGGTGCGGCCGGACCAGATTCAGAGACAGCGGATGGCGAGGACTCTACCTGGTCCTGTGGACGGAATCCTCCCGGTGCGGCCGGACCAGATTCAGAGACAGCGGATGGCGAGGACTCTACCTGGTCCTGCGGACGGAATCCTCCCGGTGCGGCCGGACCAGATTCAGAGACAGCGGATGGCGAGGACTCTACCTGGTCCTGCGGACGGAATCCTCCCGGTGCGGCCGGACCAGATTCAGAGACAGCGGATGGCGAGGACTCTACCTGGTCCTGCGGACGGAATCCTCCCGGTGCGGCCGGACCAGATTCAGGGACAGCGGATGGCGAGGACTCTACCTGGTCCTGTGGACGGAATCCTCCCGGTGCGGCCGGACCAGATTCAGAGACAGCGGATGGCGAGGACTCTACCTGGTCCTGCGGACGGAATCCTCCCGGTGCGGCCGGACCAGATTCAGAGACAGCGGATGGCGAGGACTCTACCTGGTCCTGCGGACGGAATCCTCCCGGTGCGGCCGGACCAGATTCAGAGACAGCGGATGGCGAGGACTCTACCTGGTCCTGCGGACGGAATCCTCCCGGTGCGGCCGGACCAGAGTCTTATAAATTGCTCGTCACACAAACTCTACAGACAGACGGCAGAGCTGAACTAGAAATTTAATGAATGAAAATACAAAACAGAAACCTCATCCATTCCTATACTGCCCATTCCAGGGGCCCTTCACATCTCCCCGTCATCGGCACTGCTCGGTGGGAACGGCCCCCGGGGGCCCCAGAGTCCAATCTATCTTCTGTGTACAGAGGAGCCAGGAAATGTTCTCTCTGACAGGGTGGAGTGATCGGTGGATCTCAGCTCAGTCAGGGGGGGGAGCAATCGGTGGATCTCAGTCGGGGGGGGGGGGGGGCAGTGATTGGTGGGTCTGCGCTCAGTGGGGGGGGGGGGCAATCGGTTGCACACTGTGAAGAGAGGACGGTATTAGAAGGCCCCCCCCCCCCCCGGTGTAATATCGGTGCAGAGATGGCGGGTGCAATGGTGGAGCGCAGTATGAATGGTTTGTTCCACGTCCAGCACACGATCGCTGTGGTTCTGGGGGTGGCGCCCCCCGGTGGTGACGTTCCTCTCAGGCGGATCTCTCCTTCAGCTGACTCAGCAACATCTCATTCTTCCGACATTCCTGGAAATAAAAACATTTATAGGCGGAGCTCAGTGAGGTGTACAGGGCGGAGCTCAGTGAGGTCTACAGGGCGGAGCTCAGTGAGGTGTACAGGGCGGAGCTCAGTGAGGTCTACAGGGCGGAGCTCTCCCAGAGGGGAAGGCGGGGATCTTTTAGGTGAATGGAATATTTCTGCTTTATGGACAGAGAAACATTTTACATCCAGAGGGAGCCACACCCACCAATGTACAGAGCCAATCCGACCCCAAAGTGTCTGAGAAATATGTGCCAGGGACCCCGCCTCCCAAGAACCAGGAACCCCCACCCCCCAAGAACCAGGGATCCTCGCCCAAGAACCAGGGACCCCACCTCCCAAGAACCAGGGACCCCCACCCCCCAAGAACCAGGGATCCTCGCCCAAGAACCAGGGACCCCCGCCTCCCAAGAACCAGGGACCCCGCCCCCACCCCCAAGAACCAGGGACCCGCCCCCCAAGAACCCCCGTCTCCCAAGAACCAGGGACCCCACCTCCCAAGAACCAGGGACCGCCCCCAAGAACCAGGGATCCTCGCCCAAGAACCAGCCCTCCCAAGAACCAGGGACCCCCACCCCCCTAAGAACCCCCACCTCCCAAGAACCAGCCCTCCCAAGAACCAGGGACCCCCGCCTCCCAAGAACCAGGGACCCCCGCCCTCCCAAGAACCAGGGACCCCCGCCCTCCCAAGAACCAGGGGCCCCCGCCTCCCAAGAACCAGGGACCCCCGCCTCCCAAGAACCAGGGACCCCCGCCTCCCAAGAACCAGCCCTCCCAAGAACCAGGGACCCCCGCCCTCCCAAGAACCCCCTTCTCCCAAGAACCAGAGACCCCGCCCCCCCCCAAGAACCAGGGACCCCCGCCCCCCCCAAGAACCAGGGACCCCCGCCCCCCTAAGAACCCCCACCTCCCAAGAACCAGGGACCCCGCCTCCCAAGAACCAGGGACCCCCGCCTCCCAAGAACCAGGGACCCCCGCCCTCCCAAGAACCCCCTTCTCCCAAGAACCAGAGACCCCGCCCCCCCCCAAGAACCAGGGACCCCCGCCCCCCCCAAGAACCAGGGACCCCCGCCTCCCAAGAACCAGGGACCCCCGCCCTCCCAGGAACCCCCGCCCTCCCAAGAACCAGGGACCACGCCCTCCCAAGAACCAGGGACCCCCGCCTCCCAAGAACCATCACTCCCAAGAACCAGGGACCCCCGCCCTCCCAAGAACCAGGGATCCCGCCCCGCCCGAGAACCAGGGGACCCCGCCCTCCCAAGAACCCCCGCCTCCAAAGAACCAGCACTCCCAAGAACCAGGGACCCCGCCCTCCCAAGAACCCCCGCCTCCGAAGAACCAGCACTCCCAAGAACCAGGGACCCGCCCTCCCAAGAACCAGGGACTCGCCCTCCCAAGAACCAGGGACCCCCGCCCTCCCAAGAACCACGCCCTCCTAAGAACCAGGGACCCCCGCCTCCCAAGAACCAGGGACCCCCGCCTCCCAAGAACCAGGGACCCCCGCCTCCCAAGAACCAGGGACCCCCGCCTCCCAAGAACCAGGGACCCCCGCCTCCCAAGAACCAGGGACCCCCGCCTCCCAAGAACCAGGGACCCCCGCCTCCCAAGAACCAGGGACCCCCGCCCTCCCAAAAACCAGGGATCCCGCCCCGCCCGAGAACCAGGGGACCCCGCCCTCCCAAGAACCAGGGACCCCGCCCCCTCTCACCTCTTTAAATTCTTTGATGGTCTTGAAATACAATCGCTGTTTCTCCAACAACTCCAGATATTCGTCATTCAGCTGATCCCGTCTCATCTTATTCTCCTGCTTCTTCTTCTCCATCTGAGACACAAAACCATCAGAGTCACCCCAATACCACCCATGGGGCTCCTACACCCTCCAGAGTCACCCCAATACCACCAATGGAGATCCTACACCCTCCAGAGTCATCCCAATACCACCAATGGAGATCCTACACCCTCCAGAGTCATCCCAATACCACCGATGGGGCTCCTACACCCTCCAGAGTCACCCCAATACCACCAATGGGGCTCCTACACCCTCCAGAGTCACCCCAATACCACCCATGGGGCTCCTACACCCCCCAGAGTCACCCCAATACCACCCATGGGGCTCCTACACCCCCCAGAGTCACCCCAATACCACCAATGGAGATCCTACACCCTCCAGAGTCACCCCAATACCACCAATGGAGATCCTACACCCTCCAGAGTCACCCCAATACCACTGAAGGTTTTAGCCCCTTTTCGGTTTGTGTTAGAATGACGTCTGCTCATAGGGTTCTGCTGTCCATCCCGTGTGTCTGAGGGGTCCCACCTTATTCCTGTTCTGCCGAATACCGTCCACAATCTGCTCCATCTGCCGCAGGAACTGTTCCCGAGTTCCCGAAGACGCCATCGCCCTAAGGAGAGAAGACACCCGCCATCTGTACATGACCACCATCTTCACCCATCTCCCGAACGCCATCTTCTCCCGTCCCCCGACCGCCATCTTCTCCCGTCCCCCGACCGCCATCTTCTCCCGTCCCCCGAACACCATCTTCTCCCGTCCCCCGAACACCATCTTCTCCCGTCCCCCGACCGCCATCTTCTCCCATCTCCCGAACGCCATCTTCTCCCGTCCCCCGACCGCCATCTTCTCCCGTCCCCCGACCGCCATCTTCTCCCGTCCCCCGACCGCCATCTTCTCCCATCTCCCGAACGCCATCTTCTCCCGTCCCCCGACCGCCATCTTCTCCCGTCCCCCGACCGCCATCTTCTCCCGTCCCCCGACCGCCATCTTCTCCCGTCCCCCGACCGCCATCTTCTTCTGCCCCCGAACACCATCTTCTCCCGTCCATCGAATGACATCTTCTCCCATCCCCCGAACGCCATCTTCTCCCGTCCCCCGAACACCATCTTCTCCCGTCCCCCGACCGCCATCTTCACCCATCCCCCGACCTCCATATACTCCCGTCCCCCGAACGCCATCCTATCCCGTCCCCCGACCGCCATCTTCACCCATCCCCCGACCTCCATATACTCCCGTCCCCCGAACGCCATCCTATCCCGTCCCCCGAACACCATCTTCACCCATCCCCCGACCTCCATATACTCCCGTCCCCCGACCGCCATATACTCCCGTCCCCCGAACGCCATCCTATCCCGTCCCCCGACCGTCATCTTCTCCCGTCCCCCGACCGCCATCTTCTCCCGTCCCCCGAACGCCATCCTATCCCGTCCCCCGACGGCCATCTTCTCCCATCCCCCGAACGCCATCTTCACTCATCCCCCGACCGCCATCTTCTCCCGTCCCCCGACCGCCATCTTCTCCCGTCCCCCGACCGCCATATACTCCCGTCCCCCGACCGCCATCTTCTCCCGTCCCCCGACCGCCATATACTCCCGTCCCCCGACCGCCATCTTCTCCTAACCCCGACCACAGCGACTCGTGCCTCCTCCTGACCCCGACCACAGCGACTCGCGCCTCCTCCTGACCCCGACCACAGCGACTCGCGCCTCCCCCTGACCCCGACCACAGCGACTCGCGCCTCCTCCTGACCCTGACCACAGCGACTCGCGCCTCCCCCTGACCCCGACCACAGCGACTCGTGCCTCCTCCTGACCCCGACCACAGTGACTCGTGCCTCCCCCTGACCCCGACCACAGCGACTCGCGCCTCCTCCTGACCCCGACCACAGCGACTCGCGCCTCCCCCTGACCCCGACCACAGCGACTCGCGCCTCCTCCTGACCCCGACCACAGCGACTCGCGCCTCCTCCTGACCCCGACCACAGCGACTCGCGCCTCCTCCTGACCCCGACCACAGCGACTCGCGCCTCCCCCTGACCCCGACCACAGCGAATCGCGCCTCACCCTGACCCCGACCACAGCGACTCGCGCCTCCTCCTGACCCCGACCACAGCGACTCGCGCCTCCTCCTGACCCCGACCACAGCGACTCGCGCCTCCTCCTGACCCCGACCACAGCGACTCGCGCCTCCTCCTGACCCCGACCACAGCGACTCGCGCCTCCCCCTGACCCCGACCACAGCGACTCGCGCCTCCCCCTGACCCCGACCACAGCGACTCGCGCCTCCCCCTGACCCCGACCACAGCGACTCGCGCCTCCTCCTGACCCCGACCACAGTGACTCGTGCCTCCCCCTGACCCCGACCACAGCGAATCGCGCCTCACCCTGACCCCGACCACAGCGACTCGCGCCTCCTCCTGACCCCGACCACAGCGACTCGCGCCTCCCCCTGACCCCGACCACAGCGACTCGCGCCTCCTCCTGACCCCGACCACAGCGACTCGCGCCTCCTCCTGACCCCGACCACAGCGACTCGCGCCTCCCCCTGACCCCGACCACAGCGACTCGCGCCTCCCCCTGACCCCGACCACAGCGACTCGCGCCTCCCCCTGACCCCGACCACAGCGACTCGCGCCTCCTCCTGACCCCGACCACAGCGACTCGCGCCTCCCCCTGACCCCGACCACAGCGACTCGCGCCTCCTCCTGACCCCGACCACAGCGACTCGCGCCTCCCCCTGACCCCGACCACAGCGACTCGCGCCTCCCCCTGACCCCGACCACAGCGACTCGCGCCTCCTCCTGACCCCGACCACAGCGACTCGCGCCTCCCCCTGACCCCGACCACAGCGACTCGCGCCTCCCCCTGACCCGGACCACAGCGACTCGCGCCTCCTCCTGACCCCGACCACAGCGACTCGCGCCTCCTCCTGACCCCGACCACAGCGACTCGCGCCTCCTCCTGACCCCGACCACAGCGACTCGCGCCTCCTCCTGACCCCGACCACAGCGACTCGCGCCTCCTCCTGACCCCGACCACAGCGACTCGCGCCTCCTCCTGACCCCGACCACAGCGACTCGCGCCTCCTCCTGACCCCGACCACAGCGACTCGCGCCTCCTCCTGACCCCGACCACAGCGACTCGCGCCTCCCCCTGACCCCGACCACAGCGACTCGCGCCTCCCCCTGACCCCGACCACAGCGACTCGCGCCTCCTCCTGACCCCGACCACAGCGACTCGCGCCTCCTCCTGACCCCGACCACAGCGACTCGCGCCTCCTCCTGACCCCGACCACAGCGACTCGCGCCTCCTCCTGACCCTGACCACAGCGACTCGCGCCTCCTCCTGACCCCGACCACAGCGACTCGCGCCTCCCCCTGACCCCGACCACAGCGACTCGCGCCTCCTCCTGACCCCGACCACAGCGACTCGCGCCTCCCCCTGACCCCGACCACAGCGACTCGCGCCTCCCCCTGACCCCGACCACAGCGACTCGCGCCTCCCCCTGACCCGGACCACAGCGACTCGCGCCTCCTCCTGACCCCGACCACAGCGACTCGCGCCTCCTCCTGACCCCGACCACAGCGACTCGCGCCTCCTCCTGACCCCGACCACAGCGACTCGCGCCTCCTCCTGACCCCGACCACAGCGACTCGCGCCTCCTCCTGACCCCGACCACAGCGCCTCGCGCCTCCTCCTGACCCCGACCACAGCGACTCGCGCCTCCTCCTGACCCCGACCACAGCGACTCGCGCCTCCTCCTGACCCCGACCACAGCGACTCGCGCCTCCCCCTGACCCCGACCACAGCGACTCGCGCCTCCCCCTGACCCCGACCACAGCGACTCGCGCCTCCCCCTGACCCCGACCACAGCGACTCGCGCCTCCCCCTGACCCCGACCACAGCGACTCGCGCCTCCCCCCTGACCCCGACCACAGCGACTCGCGCCTCCTCCTGACCCCGACCACAGCGACTCGTGCCTCCTCCTGACCCCGACCACAGCGACTCGCGCCTCCCCCTGACCCCGACCACAGCGACTCGCGCCTCCCCCTGACCCCGACCACAGCGACTCGCGCCTCCCCCTGACCCGGACCACAGCGACTCGCGCCTCCCCCTGACCCCGACCACAGCGACTCGCGCCTCCTCCTGACCCCGACCACAGCGACTCGCGCCTCCTCCTGACCCCGACCACAGCGACTCGCGCCTCCTCCTGACCCCGACCACAGCGACTCGCGCCTCCTCCTGACCCCGACCACAGCGACTCGCGCCTCCCCCTGACCCCGACCACAGCGACTCGCGCCTCCTCCTGACCCCGACCACAGCGACTCGCGCCTCCTCCTGACCCCGACCACAGCGACTCGCGCCTCCCCCTGACCCCGACCACAGCGACTCGCGCCTCCTCCTGACCCCGACCACAGCGACTCGCGCCTCCTCCTGACCCCGACCACAGCGACTCGCGCCTCCTCCTGACCCCGACCACAGCGACTCGCGCCTCCCCCCTGACCCCGACCACAGCGACTCGCGCCTCCCCCTGACCCCGACCACAGCGACTCGCGCCTCCCCCTGACCCCGACCACAGCGACTCGCGCCTCCTCCTGACCCCGACCACAGCGACTCGCGCCTCCTCCTGACCCCCGACCACAGCGACTCGCGCCTCCCCCTGACCCCGACCACAGCGACTCGCGCCTCCCCCTGACCCCGACCACAGCGACTCGCGCCTCCCCCTGACCTCGACCACAGCGACTCGCGCCTCCTCCTGACCCCGACCACAGCGACTCGCGCCTCCTCCTGACCTCGACCACAGCGACTCGCGCCTCCTCCTGACCTCGACCACAGCGACTCGCGCCTCCTCCTGACCCCGACCACAGCGACTCGCGCCTCCTCCTGACCCCGACCACAGCGACTCGCGCCTCCTCCTGACCCCGGCACTATAATCACAGGTTGTACTTACTGCTGGAAATTGTCATGAATAGAATTCAGCAAATTCACCTACAAAGAGAAACAAATCAGTAAACACACAGAATACGTTCCATAGGACCACACCCCCCGAAGGGAGGGGCTTCCTGTCATGTGACTCGTCATCTCTCACCTCCTTCTCCAGATAAACCTTCTTATCATCCAGAGTGTTGTAAAGTGTGAAGAATTGCTTCGTCTCCTTGTGTGTGGCCGAGACTAGAAGAAAGAAGAGGGAGGGGCCTAAGAGAGAGACTCCGCCTACTGGATGACATAAGTAATGGTCAGACAAGACAGAGAAGAAGAGGGAGGGGCCAGAGTGAGAGGCTCCACCTACTGGATGACATGAGTAATGACACTACAAGACAGAGAAGAAGAGGGAGGGGTCAGAGTGAGAGGCTCCACCTACTGGATGACATCACCCAGAGTATCTATGTTCTGTAGGAATATTGGATATGGAGGGGGCGTGGCTCTCTGGGGGGGGCGGGACTTACCTTGTGCATAGAGCTCTATGAACCTCTTCTGGTATTGGGTGAGCTCCGCTCGGCTCGGAACCTCGTCTATTTTGCGCTGCAAGATGGCAATTTCCCGATTCCTGCGAGCCTGAGAGGGAAGAGCGACACCCAATGAGGGAAGAGCGACACGCCCAATGAGGGAAGAGCGACGCGCCCAATGAGGGAAGAGCGACGCGCCCAAAGAGGGAAGAGCGACGCGCCCAATGAGGGAAGAGCGACGCGCCCAAAGAGGGAAGAGCGACGCGCCCAAAGAGGGAAGAGCGACGCGCCCAAAGAGGGAAGAGCGACACCCAATGAGGGAAGAGCGACACGCCCAACGAGGGAAGAGCGACACGCCCAACGAGGGAAGAGCGACACCCAATGAGGGAAGAGCGACACGCCCAATGAGGGAAGAGCGACACGCCCAATGAGGGAAGAGCGACACGCCCAATGAGGGAAGAGCGACACGCCCAATGAGGGAAGAGCGACACCCAATGAGGGAAGAGCGACACCCAATGAGGGAAGAGCGACACGCCCAATGAGGGAAGAGCGACACGCCCAACGAGGGAAGAGCGACACACCCAACGAGGGAAGAGCGACACGACCAATGAGGGAAGAGCGACACGACCAATGAGGGAAGAGCGACACGACCAATGAGGGAAGAGCGAGGGAAGAGCGGCACGACCAACGAGGGAAGAGCGACGCGCCCAACGAGGGAAGAGCGACACGCCCAACGAGGGAAGAGCGACACACCCAACGAGGGAAGAGCGACACACCCAATGAGGGAAGAGCGACACACCCAATGAGGGAAGAGCGACACACCCAATGAGGGAAGAGCGACACGCCCAATGAGGGAAGAGCGACACGCCCAATGAGGGAAGAGCGACACACCCAATGAGGGAAGAGCGACACGCCCAATGAGGGAAGAGCGACACACCCAATGAGGGAAGAGCGACACACCCAATGAGGGAAGAGCGACACACCCAATGAGGGAAGAGCGACACGACCAATGAGGGAAGAGCGACACGCCCAGCGAGGGAAAAGCGACACGCCCAACGAGGGAAGAGCGACGCGCCCAACGAGGGAAGAGCGACACGCCCAACGAGGGAAGAGCGACACACCCAATGAGGGAAGAGCGACACACCCAATGAGGGAAGAGCGACGCGCCCAATGAGGGAAGAGCGACACGCCCAATGAGGGAAGAGCGACACGCCCAATGAGGGAAGAGCGACACCCAATGAGGGAAGAGCGACACACCCAATGAGGGAAGAGCGACACCCAATGAGGGAAGAGCGACAACCAATGACAGTTTCCAGTTGGACATCCACAGAACGTTCCTATTCCTCGGCTGGTATTGGCCGTCCCTCAGCACACATTGGATGAGGAAGGAAGAACCCCCTTCGGGGGCGTCACTCACCAAAAGGAGGCGGATCTTCTGCAGTTTTTCTCGCTCCGCCTTCAGCTGCTGTTCAAACACCACACCCCTCTCCTGAAACCAGAAGAGGCGGAGTCACCATTCAGTCTGATGAGAGACCCGCCCCCGGGGGCCTTCGACACCCCCACAGGAACACACCCTCCCCCCACAGGGACACACCCTCCCCCCACAGGGACACACCCCCTTCCCACAGGGACACACCCCCCCCCCACAGGGACACACCCCCCCCACAACAAACCGCCCCTTACCTTCTCCTCGCTGCCCTCTGCAGATTCGGCCTTCAGACGATCGATGTTCTGCTGTAGACGGGACATCTCCTCCTGCAGACACAATGAACGGTGATCACCACATTCCCATAGAGGGACTCCGCCCACCCACCACATTCCCATAGATGGGGACTCCGCCCACCCACCACATTCCCATAGAGGGGGACTCCGCCCCTCCCACCACATTCCCATAGAGAGGACTCCGCCCCCCCACCACATTCCCATAGAGGGGGGGGGACTCCGCCCCCCCACCACATTCCCATAGAGAGGGACTCCGCCCCCCCACCACATTCCCATAGAGAGGGGGACTCCGCCCCCCCGCCACATTCCCAGAGATAAGGACTCCGCCCCCGCCACATTCCCATAGAGGGGGACTCCGCCCCCCCACCACATTCCCATAGAGAGGGACACCGCCCCCCCACCACATTCCCATAGAGGGGGACTCCGCCCCCCCACCACATTCCCATAGAGAGGGACACCGCCCCCCCCACCACATTCCCATAGAGGGGGACTCCGCCCACCCACCACATTCCCATAGATGGGGACTCCGCCCCCCACCACATTCCCATAGAGGGGGACTCCGCCCACCCACCACATTCCCATAGAGGGGGACTCCGCCCCCCCACCACATTCCCATAGAGGGGGGGGGACTCCGCCCCCCACCACATTCCCATAGAGAGGGACTCCGCCCCCCCACCACATTCCCATAGAGGGGGACTCCGCCCCACCACCACATTCCCATAGAGGGGGGACTCCGCCCCCCACCACATTCCCATAGAGGGGGACTCCGCCCACCCACCACATTCCCATAGAGAGGGGGGACTCCGCCCCCCACCACATTCCCATAGAGGGGGACTCCGCCCCCCACCACATTCCCATAGAGAGGGGGGACTCCGCCCCACCACCACATTCCCATAGAGGGGGACTCCGCCCCACCACCACATTCCCATAGAGGGGGACTCCGCCCCACCACCACATTCCCATAGAGGGGGACTCCGCCCCCCACCACATTCCCATAGAGAGGGGGGACTCCGCCCACCCACCACATTCCCATAGATGGGGACTCCACCCCCCCAACCACATTCCCATAGAGAGGGGGGACTCCGCCCCCCCCACAACATTCCCATAGAGAGGGGGGACTCCGCCCCCAGCCACATTCTCATAGAGAGGGGGGGACTCCGCCCCCCCACCACATTCCCATAGAGGGGGACTCCGCCCCCCCACCACATTCCCATAGATGGGGACTCCGCCCCCCCACCACATTCCCATAGAGAGGGGGGACTCCGCCCCCAGCCACATTCTCATAGAGAGGGGGGACTCCGCCCCCCCACCACATTCCCATAGATGGGGACTCCACCCCCCCACCACATTCCCATAGAGGGGGACTCCGCCCCCCCCACCACATTCCCATAGAGAGGGGGACTCCGCCCCCCCGCCACATTCCCATAGATGGGGACTCCGCCCACCCACCACATTCCCATAGAGAAGGAGGACTCCGCCCCCCACCACATTCCCATAGAGAGGGGGGGACTCCGCCCCACCACCACATTCCCATAGATGGGGACTCCGCCCCCCCACCACATTCCCATAGATGGGGACTCCGCCCCCCCGCCACGGCAATGAAGTCTAGACTTGTATTCTTGTGCCGGGTATGCGACTCATAAGCCGGGATGATGATGGCGGCTCCAGACAAGACAGGAAATGCAGCCTATCCCAACTCTTGATTGGCCGTTTCCTGGGACTTGTGGTGATGGCAGCATACATGCCGGGGGCGGGGTGTGGGCGGAGACTCCTCTCTGGATGATGTATAGAAGATCCGGAAACACACAGAACTCACCCGGCAATGAGCCCGGAACTGCTGCTCCTGGGACTTTAGACTCTCATTCATGGCGACCAGAGAACGCAACTTCAGCAGGACACTGTGCAGGGAGAGGAGGACCAATCATACCGATATACGCGACACCCCCAACCCCCATTATATACGCGACACCCCCAACCCCCATTATATACGCGACACCTCCATCCCCCATTATATACGCGACACCCCCATCCCCTATTATATACGCGACACCCCCATCCCCCATTATATACGTGACACCCCCATTATATACGCGACACCCCCATCCCCCATTATATACGTGACACCCCCATCCCCCATTATATACGTGACACCCCCATCCCCCATTATATACGTGACACCCCCATTATATACGCGACACCCCCATTATATACGCGACACCCCCACCCCCATTATATACGCGACACCCCCATTATATACGCGACACCCCCATCCCCCATTATATACGCGACACCCCCATCCCCCATTATATACGCGACACCCCCATCCCCCATTATATACGCGACACCCCCACCCCCATTATATATGCGACACCCCCATCATATACGCGACACCCCCCATCCCCCATTATATACGCGACACCCCCATCCCCCATTATATACGCGACACCCCCCATCCCCCATTATATACGCGACACCCCCATTATATACGCGACACCCCCATCATATACGCGACACCCCCATCCCCCATTATATACGCGACACCCCCATCCCCCATTATATACGCGACACCCCCATCCCCCATTATATACGCGACACCCCCATTATATACGCGACACCCCCATCATATACGCGACACCCCCATCCCCCATTATATACGCGACACCCCCATCCCCCATTATATACGCGACACCCCCATCCCCCATTATATACGCGACACCCCCATTATATACGCGACACCCCCACCCCCATTATATACGCGACACCCCCATTATATACGCGACACCCCCATCATATACGCGACACCCCCATCCCCCATTATATACGCGACACCCCCATCCCCTATTATATATACGCGACACCCCCATCCCCCATTATATACGCGACACCCCCACCCCCATTATATATGCGACACCCCCATCATATACGCGACACCCCCATCCCCCATTATATACGCGACACCCCCATCCCCCATTATATACGCGACACCCCCACCCCCATTATATACGCGACACCCCCATCCCCCATTATATACGCGACACCCCCATCCCCCATTATATACGCGACACCTCCATCCCCCATTATATACGCGACACCCCCATCCCCCATTATATACGCGACACCCCCATTATATACGCGACACCCCCATTCCCCATACTCTGACATTATATAATGGGCTTCCCCTGTGCTGTGACATATGGGGAGGATGAGATGCATTGGGGAGGGGGGGGGGGTGAGATGGAATGGGGTGGGGGGGGATGGGATGAGATGGGGGGGGGTGAGATGGATTGGGGGGGGGGAGGGGATTGGTCTCTCACCCCGGATCGGCGTTGGACTCCACGCTCTCCAGACTGGAAAGTTCTTCATCCAGTTTCTCGGAGAATTCTGTGATCTGAACACAGGAAGAGGATATTTAGCATAGGCAGAAAAATGCTCCGCCTACAAATCCCACCCCCTACCATAAACCCCGCCCTCGACTTACCTCCGCCAGCTTCTTCTTGGCTTCATCGCACTCAGCGCGGATTTGGGAGGATTTCCCCTTCAGCTGGGAGAGAAGACAAAGTCACCGCTACAACATAACTCCGCCCCTCAATGTACAGCACCGGAATATAACTCCGCCCCTCATAGTGAGCACTGCCGGCCTATAACTCCGCCCCTCATAGTGCACACCGCTGGTCTATAACTCCGCCCTCAATGTACAGCACCGGAATATAACTCCGCCCCTAGTAGTGCACACCACTGGCCTATAACTCCGCCCCTCGTAGTGCACACCGCCGCTGTTCTGTCACAAGAGCCAATCCATGGAGATCTCCAATCACGTGACTTCCGGTTGCTGTAAAGTGTCAGTAATTGGAGATTTGGATGAGTTGCTGTGATGACATCACCGGGAAGTGTTTACACTCCGATATGCCAAATAATGATACCAACCAACAACATGGCCGCCTCCAAGGCGGAGACAACTTTCTCCTTCTTAGCCGCTGTTCTATGAAGAGAGTAAAGTCTCCGTATATCGGAATGTATTCACTTCCCGGTGATGTCATCAAAATCTCCTCCAATCACTGACACTTTACAATAACAGGAAGTCACGCGATTGGAGATCTCTACTGCGCGCTTCATCCCCGGTCCCCGCTCCTCCACGCAATTCATCCCTTCCCCCCCGGTGCTCTTCATCCCTACTCCCGGCTCCACCACGCAATTCATCCCTTCCCCCCGCAATTCATCCCTTCCCCCCGGTGCTCTTCATCCCCGCTCCACCGCAACCTCCCGCTTCCTATTCCACCCAACCTCCCCTCCCGCTCCCCATTCCACCCAACCTCCCCTCCCGCTCCCCATTCCACCCAACCTCCCCTCCCCATTCCACCCAACCTCCCCTCCCGCTCCCCATTCCACCCAACCTCCCCTCCCGCTCCCCATTCCACCCAACCTCCCCTCCCGCTCCCCATTCCACCCAACCTCCCCTCCCGCTCCCCATTCCACCCAACCTCCCCTCCCCATTCCACCCCCCCCCCCCTCCCGCTCCCCATTCCACCCAACCTCCCCTCCCGCTCCCCATTCCACCCAACCTCCCCTCCCGCTCCCCATTCCACCCAACCTCCCCTCCCGCTCCCCATTCCACCCAACCTCCCCTCCCCATTCCACCCAACCTCCCCTCCCCATTCCACCCAACCTCCCCTCCCGCTCCCCATTCCACCCAACCTCCCCTCCCCATTCCACCCAACCTCCCCTCCCGCTCCCCATTCCACCCAACCTCCCCTCCCGCTCCCCATTCCACCCAACCTCCCCTCCCGCTCCCCATTCCACCCAACCTCCCCTCCCCATTCCACCCAACCTCCCCTCCCGCTCCCCATTCCACCCAACCTCCCCTCCCGCTCCCCATTCCACCCAACCTCCCCTCCCGCTCCCCATTCCACCCAACCTCCCCTCCCCATTCCACCCAACCTCCCCTCCCGCTCCCCATTCCACCCAACCTCCCCTCCCGCTCCCCATTCCACCCAACCTCCCCTCCCCATTCCACCCAACCTCCCCTCCCGCTCCCCATTCCACCCAACCTCCCCTCCCGCTCCCCATTCCACCCAACCTCCCCTCCCGCTCCCCATTCCACCCAACCTCCCCTCCCCATTCCACCCAACCTCCCCTCCCGCTCCCCATTCCACCCAACCTCCCCTCCCGCTCCCCATTCCACCCAACCTCCCCTCCCCATTCCACCCAACCTCCCCTCCCGCTCCCCATTCCACCCAACCTCCCCTCCCGCTCCCCATTCCACCCAACCTCCCCTCCCGCTCCCCATTCCACCCAACCTCCCCTCCCCATTCCACCCAACCTCCCCTCCCGCTCCCCATTCCACCCAACCTCCCCTCCCGCTCCCCATTCCACCCAACCTCCCCTCCCGCTCCCCATTCCACCCAACCTCCCCTCCCCATTCCACCCAACCTCCCCTCCCCATTCCACCCAACCTCCCCTCCCGCTCCCCATTCCACCCAACCCCCCCTCCCCATTCCACCCAACCTCCCCTCCCGCTCCCCATTCCACCCAACCTCCCCTCCCCATTCCACCCAACCTCCCCCCCCGCTCCCCATTCCACCCAACCTCCCCTCCCGCTCCCCATTCCACCCAACCTCCCCTCCCGCTCCCCATTCCACCCAACCTCCCCTCCCGCTCCCCATTCCACCCAACCTCCCCTCCCGCTCCCCATTCCACCCAACCTCCCCTCCCGCTCCCCATTCCACCCAACCTCCCCTCCCCATTCCACCCAACCTCCCCTCCCGCTCCCCATTCCACCCAACCTCCCCTCCCGCTCCCCATTCCACCCAACCTCCCCTCCCGCTCCCCATTCCACCCAACCTCCCCTCCCGCTCCCCATTCCACCCAACCTCCCCTCCCGCTCCCCATTCCACCCAACCTCCCCTCCCGCTCCCCATTCCACCCAACCTCCCCTCCCCATTCCACCCAACCTCCCCTCCCGCTCCCCATTCCACCCAACCTCCCCTCCCCATTCCACCCAACCTCCCCTCCCGCTCCCCATTCCACCCAACCTTCCCTCCCGCTCCCCATTCCACCCAACCTTCCCTCCCGCTCCCCATTCCACCCAACCTTCCGCTCCCCATTCCACCCAACCTCCCGCTCCCCATTCCACTCCCCATTCCACCCAACCTCCTGCTCCCCATTCCACCCAACCTCCCCTCCCCATTCCACCCAACCTCCCCTCCCGCTCCCCATTCCACCCAACCTCCCCTCCCGCTCCCCATTCCACCCAACCTTCCGCTCCCCATTCCACCCAACCTCCCGCTCCCCATTCCACCCAACCTCCCCTCCTGCTCCCCATTCCACCCAACCTCCCGCTCCCCATTCCACCCAACCTCCCGCTCCCCATTCCACCCAACCTCCAGCTCCCCATTTCACCCAACCTCCAGCTCCCCATTTCACCCAACCTCCCGCTCCCCATTTCACCCAACCTCCCGCTCCCTATTCCACCCAACCTCCAGCTCCCCATTTCATGCAACCTCCCGCTCCCTATTCCACCCAACCTCCCGCTCCCTATTCCACCCAACCTCCAGCTCCCTATTCCACCCAACCTCCCGCTCCCTATTCCACCCAACCTCCCGCTCCCTATTCCACCCAACCTCCCGCTCCCTATTCCACCCAACCTCCAGCTCCCCATTTCATGCAACCTCCCGCTCCCTATTCCACCCAACCTCCCGCTCCCTATTCCACCCAACCTCCCCCTATTCCACCCAACCTCCCGCTCCCTATTCCACCCAACCTCCCGCTCCCCATTTCACCCAACCTCCCGCTCCCCATTTCACCCAACCTCCCGCTCCCCATTCCACCCAACCTCCAGCTCCCCATTTCATGCAACCTCCCGCTCCCTATTCCACCCAACCTCCCGCTCCCTATTCCACCCAACCTCCCCCTATTCCACCCAACCTCCCGCTCCCTATTCCACCCAACCTCCCGCTCCCCATTTCACCCAACCTCCAGCTCCCCATTCCACCCAACCTCCCGCTCCGGCTCCGCCTCCACTGACCTCCTCCCGGGTTTTGCTCCTCTGGGTGATCTGCTTGTTCAGAGCGGCCACCTTCCTCCGATGTTGCTGAGCGGCTCCCAGACTCTCCGGTCTCTCCTCAGCGCTGAGCTCTAATTGCTGGAATAGAGAAGACGGAAGATGATCGTGGGGGGTGGAGCCTGGCTGATCGACCAATCAGTGCAGAGAATGGTGTCATTATTGGACGATGATCACGATTTGTGACGCCTCACCTTCTCTGCGTATTCCGTCACCATCTGCTTTATCTCATCCGACTGCAAGCCCACAATCTGCCCCACCGTGCTCGCCATCAGCCGTCCCTGGAAGGACATGGAAGGTTTACACCACAAGACTTCCCGTCATCCCAGAGACACTTACCTGATCCGAGACTTACCTGATCCAAGTCCATGGCCGCCATTCCCGTCATCAGAGCCTTGATACGCAGCTAGAGGAAACAAACCAATCACATTAAATAATAAATTCCACTGCGCTACTGTGAGTAAACAGAGTAATGAAAAAGTGATGTGTAAATAATACCTGAGGCAGCTATATCTAAAAGGTGTTCACATAACACAATAAGAGAAAACAAACTGAATAAATGGTGATAAGCGCTCCAGGTATGTGATGGAACACAATACAGTATATGAGCAAATGAATAAAACACAATCAAATAAAAAGGGGGTGAGTGACCAAACTCAAAAATGTGCTGTGCGTGTCAAAGTGAACACTGGATTTAACTGAAAAGCAGTAGTGTAAGGACACCGTGAAACACTATGGGGGTGTCGCGTCCCCTGTGTATCAAGAGTCACTACAAAGTGCACATGTGCATATAAATAATGTAAAAGGATAAATGGTGATAATAGGTAATCCCTAGATAGATCTAAAATAGGCAGCAATATTGATGGTGATATGACAGTCTATTGGTGAGGATGGTGGAATGTTCACATATGACAATTCCTGTATGCAAGGCAGTGATATGGGGATCCTTATTGGTATTGTAGTTCCCTTACCATGAAGGTGCTATATGTACGCATATAGGGATATCCCTCAGGGTTTCCAAACGCCTATTCCCTTGGGTCACTCAATGCAGGTATTTTCAGCAGGTGTATGCCTTGAAGATGTTGATAGTATTGGTCCTCCGGGTCTCCAATTACTCGGTTGGCTGCAGCTGCTGCATCGCTCCAAAAGGGGTCCAAATGGTGGTATTCCAATGGGTAAAGCAATGGGATAAGGAGAAAAGATTGCCTCCGATTGTGTAGTGGGTTTAGGGATCCAAAAATTATTTATTCCCCTGATGAAGTCACGAGGTGCGTGACGTAACGCCGTAGGGAGTCGCAAGCCGAGACCGAGGAAATCACTCACACAAGCCGGAGGCCACAGGACGTAGGCGGTAATTTCAAATGCCACGTCTGCACTGTATCCACCAGCGCTGTTTGGAAATATCTAACCGCCGTCTGAGCTATCCTCTGTATCACCTGCTTTTTATATGTTCTTAAATAAATAATTTTTGGATCCCTAAACCCACTACACAATCGGAGGCAATCTTTTCTCCTTATCCCATTGCTTTACCCATTGGAATACCACCATTTGGACCCCTTTTGGAGCGATGCAGCAGCTGCAGCCAACCGAGTAATTGGAGACCCGGAGGACCAATACTATCAACATCTTCAAGGCATACACCTGCTGAAAATACCTGCATTGAGTGACCCAAGGGAATAGGCGTTTGGAAACCCTGAGGGATATCCCTATATGCGTACATATAGCACCTTCATGGTAAGGGAACTACAATACCAATAAGGATCCCCATATCACTGCCTTGCATACAGGAATTGTCATATGTGAACATTCCACCATCCTCACCAATAGACTGTCATATCACCATCAATATTGCTGCCTATTTTAGATCTATCTAGGGATTACCTATTATCACCATTTATCCTTTTACATTATTTATATGCACATGTGCACTTTGTAGTGACTCTTGATACACAGGGGACGCGACACCCCCATAGTGTTTCACGGTGTCCTTACACTACTGCTTTTCAGTTAAATCCAGTGTTCACTTTGACACGCACAGCACATTTTTGAGTTTGGTCACTCACCCCCTTTTTATTTGATTGTGTTTTATTCATTTGCTCATATACTGTATTGTGTTCCATCACAAACCAATCACATTACTGCAGAGGTCCTACAACCCGCCCACTATATACTGTCCCTGGAAATCCTCTACAACACCGGGGGGCCCCTCTACTCAGTCCATTGTAGCCTCCCAGTGCCTCGCACCCCACCGCACCCTCTCACCCACCTTGCAGGTCAGTACCGGGGAAGTGACCCGGGAGCAACAAACCCATCTTCTCTCTCATCCACCGACAGACATTCAGAAAGAGAAAACTACAGAACTGGGGCCACCTGCAGCTAAGAGACACCTGGGAGGAGCCGACACCTGCAGCCAAGAGACGCCTGGGAGGAGCCGACACCTGCAGCCAAGAGACGCCTGGGAGGAGCCGACACCTGCAGCCAAGAGACGCCTGGGAGGAGCCGACACCTGCAGCCAAGAGACGCCTGGGAGGAGCCGACACCTGCAGCCAAGAGACACCTGGGAGGAGCCGACACCTGCAGCCAAGAGACGCCTGGGAGGAGCCGACACCTGCAGCCAAGAGACGCCTGGGGGGAGCCGACACCTGCAGCCAAGAGACACCTGGGAGGAGCCGACACCTGCAGCCAAGAGACACCTGGGAGGAGCCGACACCTGCAGCCAAGAGACGCCTGGGAGGAGCCGACACCTGCAGCCAAGAAACACCTGGGAGGAGCCGACACCTGCAGCCAAGAGACACCTGGGAGGAGCCGACACCTGCAGCTAAGAGATGCCTGGGAGGAGCCGACACCTGCAGCTAAGAGACACCTGGGAGGAGATGACACCTGCAGCCAAGAGAGGTCTGGGAGGAGCCGACACCTGCAGCTAAGAGACACCTGGGAGGAGCCGACACCTGCAGCCAAGAGACGCCTGGGAGGAGCCGACACCTGCAGCTAAGAGACACCTGGGAGGAGCCGACACCTGCAGCCAAGAGACGCCTGGGAGGAGCCGACACCTGCAGCCAAGAAACACCTGGGAGGAGCCGACACCTGCAGCCAAGAGACACCTGGGAGGAGACGACACCTGCAGCCAAGAGACACCTGGGAGGAGCCGACACCTGCAGCCAAGAGACACCTGGGAGGAGACGACACCTGCAGCTAAGAGACACCTGGGAGAAGATGACACCTGCAGCTAAGAGACACCTGGGAGGAGACGACACCTGCAGCTAAAAGAGAGCTCTCCTTCTGGAGGACAGACAGAGGGACAGAACAATGGAGAGATCTCCCATTCCACAGACAAGGCGGAGCCACCTCTTGTACCACCCCCCCGAGCCTCAGACGGCGACCACTTACCTCTTCCTGAGCTTGCAGCTCTTCCTCCTCCCTGGACTCCCCTTTACCGGCCAGTCCAGACGGGACAGACACCTTGTGCTCCTCCGGCTGAGGAGAAAACAAAGAGGACAGTTATATGTCAGCACTTTGCAGGTCCCACAGGGGGCGCTACAACAGGAAATGATTATCTGCCCCCACCCACAATTCCAGAGAAGAATGGATACCAACCTTATCCGTCCTCCCCGGCTTGCTGAGTCCGTACCGCCTGAAACACACAATGATGACATCATGAGAGGGGAGGATCACCGGGTGATGTCATACAGAGAGGGGCGGAGGAAGACACCGGTGATGTCATACAGAGAGGGGCGGAGGAATAGACACAGACACCGGTGATGTCATACAGAGAGGGGCGGAGGAATAGACACTGGTGATGTCATACAGAGAGGGGCGGAGGAATAGACACAGACACCGGTGATGTCATACAGAGGGGGGCGGAGGAATAGACACTGGTGATGTCATACAGAGAGGGGCGGAGGAATAGACACAGACACCGGTGATGTCATACAGAGGGGGGCGGAGGAATAGACACCGGTGATGTCATACAGAGAGGGGCGGAGGAATAGACACAGACACCGGTGATGTCATACAGAGAGGGGCGGAGGAATAGACACAGACACCGGTGATGTCATACAGAGAGGGGCGGAGGAATAGACACAGACACCGGTGATGTCATACAGAGAGGGGCGGAGGAATAGACACCGGTGATGTCATACAGAGAGGGGCGGAGGAATAGACACAGACACCGGGTGATGTCATACAGAGAGGGGCGGAGGAATAGACACAGACACCGGTGATGTCATACAGAGAGGGGCGGAGGAATAGACACCGGTGATGTCATACAGAGAGGGGAGGAGGAATAGACACCGGTGATGTCATACAGAGAGGGGCGGAGGAATAGACACAGACACCGGTGATGTCATACAGAGAGGGGAGGAGGAATAGACACAGACACCGGTGATGTCATACAGAGAGGGGCGGAGGAATAGACACAAGCACTGAGTGATGTCATACAGAGAGGGGCGGAGGAATAGACACCGGTGATGTCATACAGAGAGGGGCGGAGGAATAGACACAGACACCGGTGATGTCATACAGAGAGGGGCGGAGGAATAGACACCGGTGATGTCATACAGAGAGGGGCGGAGGAATAGACACCGGTGATGTCATACAGAGAGGGGCGGAGGAATAGACACCGGTGATGTCATACAGAGAGGGGCGGAGGAATAGACACAGACACCGGTGATGTCATACAGAGAGGGGCGGAGGAATAGACACCGGTGATGTCATACAGAGAGGGGCGGAGGAATAGACACCGGTGATGTCATACAGAGAGGGGCGGAGGAATAGACACCGGTGATGTCATACAGGGAGGGGCGGAGGAATAGACACCGGTGATGTCATACAGAGAGGGGCGGAGGAATATACACAAACACTGAGTGATGTCATACAGAGAGGGGCGGAGGAATAGACACAGACACCGGGTGATGTCATACAGAGAGGGGCGGAGGAATAGACACAAGCACCGGGTGATGTCATACAGAGAGGGGCGGAGGAATAGACACAGACACCGGTGATGTCATACAGAGAGGGGCGGAGGAATAGACACAGACACCGGTGATGTCATACAGAGAGGGGCGGAGGAATAGACACCGGTGATGTCATACAGAGAGGGGCGGAGGAATAGACACAGACACCGGGTGATGTCATACAGAGAGGGGCGGAGGAATAGACACAGACACCGGTGATGTCATACAGAGAGGGGCGGAGGAATAGACACCGGTGATGTCATACAGAGAGGGGCGGAGGAATAGACACAGACACCGGGTGATGTCATACAGAGAGGGGCGGAGGAATAGACACCGGTGATGTCATACAGAGAGGGGCGGAGGAATAGACACAGACACCGGGTGATGTCATACAGAGAGGGGAGGAGGAATAGACACCGGGTGATGTCATACAGAGAGGGGCGGAGGAATAGACACAGACACCGGTGATGTCATACAGAGAGGGGCGGAGGAATAGACACAAACACTGAGTGATGTCATACAGAGAGGGGCGGAGGAACAGACACCGGTGATGTCATACAGAGAGGGGCGGAGGAATAGACACCGGTGATGTCATACAGAGAGGGGCGGAGGAATAGACACCGGTGATGTCATACAGAGAGGGGCGGAGGAATAGACACAGACACCGGTGATGTCATACAGAGAGGGGCGGAGGAATAGACACAGACACCGGGTGATGTCATACAGAGAGGGGCGGAGGAATAGACACAGACACCGGTGATGTCATAGAGAGGGGCGGAGGAATAGACACCGGTGATGTCATACAGAGAGGGGCGGAGGAATAGACACAGACACCGGTGATGTCATACAGAGAGGGGCGGAGGAATAGACACCGGTGATGTCATACAGAGAGGGGCGGAGGAATAGACACCGGTGATGTCATACAGAGAGGGGCGGAGGAATAGACACAGACACCGGTGATGTCATACAGAGAGGGGCGGAGGAATAGACACAGACACCGGTGATGTCATACAGAGAGGGGCGGAGGAATAGACACCGGTGATGTCATACAGAGAGGGGCGGAGGAATAGACACAGACACCGGTGATGTCATACAGAGAGGGGCGGAGGAATAGACACAGACACCGGGTGATGTCATACAGGGAGGGGCGGAGGAATAGACACCGGGTGATGTCATACAGAGAGGGGCGGAGGAATAGACACAGACACCGGTGATGTCATACAGAGAGGGGCGGAGGAATAGACACCGGTGATGTCATACAGAGAGGGGCGGAGGAATAGACACAGACACCGAGTGATGTCATACAGAGAGGGGAGGAGGAATAGACACCGGTGATGTCATACAGAGAGGGGCGGAGGAATAGACACAGACACCGAGTGATGTCATACAGAGAGGGGCGGAGGAATAGACACTGGTGATGTCATACAGAGAGGGGCGGAGGAATAGACACCGGTGATGTCATACAGAGAGGGGCGGAGGAATAGACACCGGTGATGTCATACAGAGAGGGGAGGAGGAATAGACACCGGTGATGTCATACAGAGAGGGGCGGAGGAATAGACACAGACACCGGTGATGTCATACAGAGAGGGGAGGAGGAATAGACACAGACACCGGTGATGTCATACAGGGAGGGGCGGAGGAATAGACACAAGCACTGAGTGATGTCATACAGAGAGGGGCGGAGGAATAGACACAGACACCGGTGATGTCATACAGAGAGGGGAGGAGGAATAGACACAGACACCGGGTGATGTCATACAGAGAGGGGCGGAGGAATAGACACAAGCACCGGGTGATGTCATACAGAGAGGGGCGGAGGAATAGACACAGACACCGGTGATGTCATACAGAGAGGGGCGGAGGAATAGACACCGGTGATGTCATACAGAGAGGGGCGGAGGAATAGACACCGGTGATGTCATACAGAGAGGGGCGGAGGAATAGACACAGACACCGGTGATGTCATACAGAGAGGGGCGGAGGAATAGACACAGACACCGGTGATGTCATACAGAGAGGGGCGGAGGAATAGACACAGACACCGGTGATGTCATACAGAGAGGGGCGGAGGAATAGACACCGGTGATGTGATACAGAGAGGGGCGGAGGAATAGACACAGACACCGGTGATGTCATACAGAGAGGGGCGGAGGAATAGACACAGACACCGGTGATGTCATACAGAGAGGGGCGGAGGAATAGACACAGACACCGGTGATGTCATACAGAGAGGGGCGGAGGAATAGACACAGACACCGGTGATGTCATACAGAGAGGGGCGGAGGAATAGACACAGACACCGGGTGATGTCATACAGAGAGGGGCGGAGGAATAGACACCGGTGATGTCATACAGAGGACAGGAGGAGAGATCAGATTACAGACACCGGGTGATGTCATACAGAGAGGGGCGGAGGAATAGACACAGACACCGGTGATGTCATACAGAGAGGGGCGGAGGAATAGACACAGACACCGGTGATGTCATACAGAGAGGGGCGGAGGAATAGACACAGACACCGGTGATGTCATACAGAGAGGGGCGGAGGAATAGACACAGACACCGGTGATGTCATACAGAGAGGGGCGGAGGAATAGACACAGACACCGGTGATGTCATACAGAGAGGGGCGGAGGAATAGACACAGACACCGGGTGATGTCATACAGAGAGGGGCGGAGGAATAGACACAGACACCGGGTGATGTCATACAGAGAGGGGCGGAGGAATAGACACCGGTGATGTCATACAGAGAGGGGCGGAGGAATAGACACCGGTGATGTCATACAGAGAGGGGCGGAGGAATAGACACAGACACCGGTGATGTCATACAGAGAGGGGCGGAGGAATAGACACAGACACCAGTGATGTCATACAGAGAGGGGCGGAGGAATAGACACAGACACCGGTGATGTCATACAGAGAGGGGCGGAGGAATAGACACAGACACCGGGTGATGTCATACAGAGAGGGGCGGAGGAATAGACACAGACACCGGTGATGTCATACAGAGAGGGGCGGAGGAATAGACACAGACACCGGTGATGTCATACAGAGAGGGGCGGAGGAATATACACCGGTGATGTCATACAGAGAGGGGCGGAGGAATAGACACCGGTGATGTCATACAGAGAGGGGCGGAGGAATAGACACCGGTGATGTCATACAGAGAGGGGCGGAGGAATAGACACCGGTGATGTCATACAGAGAGGGGCGGAGGAATAGACACTGGTGATGTCATACAGAGAGGGGCGGAGGAATAGACACTGGTGATGTCATACAGAGAGGGGCGGAGGAATAGACACAGACACCGGTGATGTCATACAGAGAGGGGCGGAGGAATAGACACCGGTGATGTCATACAGAGAGGGGCGGAGGAATAGACACCGGGTGATGTCATACAGAGAGGGGCGGAGGAATAGACACAGACACCGGTGATGTCATACAGAGAGGGGCGGAGGAATAGACACAGACACCGGTGATGTCATACAGAGAGGGGCGGAGGAATAGACACCGGTGATGTCATACAGAGAGGGGCGGAGGAATAGACACCGGTGATGTCATACAGAGAGGGGCGGAGGAATAGACACTGGTGATGTCATACAGAGAGGGGCGGAGGAATAGACACAGACACCGGTGATGTCATACAGAGAGGGGCGGAGGAATAGACACAGACACCGGTGATGTCATACAGAGAGGGGCAGAGGAATAGACACCGGTGATGTCATACAGAGGACAGGAGGAGAGATCAGATTACAGACGGAGGAAAACTCGTCCCTCATTGTACATGTGAAGCTTCAGGAGGTGACAGTGCAGTCCTGGCCTTATTGCTGAGTTTTCATTATCCCGCCCCCTTCCTTGGAGGTCACACCCACCACCACTTTTTAGGTCACACCTCTTGATTAAAAAACAGGGGGAAAGGGGGCGCCCACTAAGTGTAGCATTAAAATCCTCCACTTTAGTGAAATAGAGCTGTCAGCTCAGAAGTCACCACCAGAACCTCGCTGTCAGCTCACCGACGTCCCTTCCTGCCGTGCAGACACCGGGACCTGAGTGGGAGGATCAGGACCACTGAAACAGGAAGTGCTAGTAACCACCCTGGAGAGCACAGGGGAGGAAGTGACATCACGTGGGCGTGGCTACACATTTCAGAGCTGCCGCTCAGGCTCGATAGGGATTGCCATGACTAAGGGGGCGGAGTGAGACGCCTTGGGGCGTGGCCTGGTTGTCACTCTCTCTCTGGATAGATTTCCCGGGGTTCCGCCTCTTTCTTCCAGCTCTTGCCCATTGGCCCAGGCCTGTTCTTGTGGAGATTCCCCTTTTATCCAGCGAGTTGCCAAATTGTTGATTTTAATGCTACACTTAGTGGGCGCCCCCTTTTGTAGTCCATTACCTGTAGGTGGCGTTACAGGACTGTGTCCTCTGAGCGCCACCTTGTATCGCACCTCTGGGAAGGACACAAGACAAGCCCCGCCTCCATAGGGACGACACAGAATGAAGGGATCTATAATCCCGGGGGGGGGGGGGGGGGGTCACTCACAAGCACACCGTGCGTACTCACATAGAAGGAGAGAGCAGAGTGCTGGGAAGAGAGTGGAGAATGAGCTGAAATATGCCGAGAAGGAAGGAAGTGAATAAAATAACGAATGAGGAGAATTCTCTGCGCTGGGGGCGGAGCTTCGTACCGGCCGTATTCCAGAAGGGTGGAGTGTACGCGGGACTCCTCCTCTGTCAGCTCAGCCGCGCCCTCTTGTCTCTTGTATTTCCTGCGCGGCTTGTAGATATCCTGCAGGGGGAGAAAATGTCTAATAGACTGCTGACCACTCCGGGCCTTCACCTCAATCACCAATCAGGACCAATGAGAAGTCAGGAAAGGCAACTCCTACATCTCCATAGCCCCTCCTTCTCAATCCTCCTCCTCCCCTCCACCAACCACAGTTTCCCAACATGTGACCCCCCCCCCCACAGCTTCCCAACATGTGACCCGCCCAGACCACCCTCCACCAACCACAGCTTCCCAACATGTGACCCCCCCTCCCCAGACCACCCTCCACAGCTTTCCAACCCAACCTGTGACCCCCCCAGACCACCCTCCACAGCTTCCCAACCCAACCTGTGACCCCCCCAGACCACCCTCCACAGCTTCCCAACCCAACCTGTGACCCCCCCCAGACCACCCTCCACAGCTTCCCAACGCAACCTGTGACCCCCCCAGACCACCCTCCACAGCTTTCCAACATGTGACCCCCCCAGACCACCAACCACAGCTTCCCAACCCAACCTGTGACCCCCCCCCCCAGACCACCCTCCACCAACCATAGCTTCCCAACATGTGACACCCCCCCTTTTTTACCAACCTGTGACACCCCCCCAGACCACCCTCCACAGCTTTCCAACATGTGACCCGCCCAGACCACCCTTCACCAACCACAGCTTCCCAACATGTGACCCCCCCTCCCCAGACCACCCTCCACAGCTTTCCAACATGTGACCCGCCCAGACCACCCTTCACCAACCACAGCTTCCCAACATGTGACCCCCCCTCCCCAGACCACCCTCCACAGCTTTCCAACATGTGACCCGCCCAGACCACCCTCCACCAACCACAGCTTCCCAACATGTGACCCCCCCCCACAGCTTCCCAACATGTGACCCCCCCAGACCACCCTCCACCAACCACAGTTTCCCAACCTGTGACCCCCCCCCAGACCACCCTCCACAGCTTCTTAACCTGTGACCCCCCCCCCAGACCACACTCCACAGCTTCCCAATATGTGACCCCCCCCCCCACACCACCCTCTACCAAAAGTGAGTGAATGAGTAACTGGTATAGCACCACAAATGCGAACTAAATCACCTCAAGGCGCTTTTGCAGCCAGTGTCGCCTGATCCTTCAGAAGAGGGGGGTATTTATTTTTTTCATAAAACCCTGATGCCTTTCTTCCATGCGGATGTTTGTGGTTAGAGCGTTCCATAGCCGAGGTCCTTGGACCTCGTTCTCCTTTAGATTTGTAGCGGGATTTGGGGAAGCTTCCCAACCTGTGACCCACCCCCCCAGACCACCCTCCACAGCTTCCCAACCTGTGACCCCCACCCTCCACCAACCAGAGCTTCCCAACCTGTGACCCACCCCCCCAGAGCACCCTTCACCAACCAGAGCTTCCCAACCTGTGACCCCCACCCTCCACCAACCAGAGCTTCCCAACCTGTGACCCCCACCCTCCACCAACCAGAGCTTCCCAACCTGTGACCCCCAGACCACCCTCCACCAACCAGAGCTTACCAACCTGTGACCCCCCCCCCCAGAGCACCCTTCACCAACCACAGCTTCCCAACCTGTGACCCCAAAACTGCCCTCCCCCTTCCACCACCATCCTAGTCCTTTTCTTTTGCCCATAACCCACAACACTCCTCCATGTCCTCACCTCCTAATAATCATACTTGTCCTTCTCCTCCGACCAGAACTCCCCAACTTGTGGCCCCAACACTGCCCTGCCCCCTCTGCGCCGACACAGAAGCCAACCCACAACACCTGACTGCTCATGTTGGCGATATGTTCCACTGTCCCCGTCAACCTTACAACAGCCTCAGGAGCTTCACTCACACAAGTCTCGGTCAGAGTCCTCACCGCCTTCTCCCGCCGGCCGGCAAACTCTTCATCCTAGAAGATAGAGAGACGGGGGGGGGGGGGGGGGTGACTGCCGGCACTCAGCTCCGCCCATAACTGGAGGAATCCATTCATCAGGATAAGTATGAGGAGGACAAGTATTTTCAGAAGTCCCCCCCCCCCCCGTGTGGTATCCAGTAGAAACGGAGGAAGTGCGGCCATGTTGGTGGCCCGTATAACACGCCCATCCTCCTCCTCCCTCCACCATGATGAATAGTCATCATCATCATCATCATCATCATCCTCCTCCTCCTCCCTCCACCACCATGAATAGTCATCCTCATCCTCCTCCTCCCTCCACCATGATGAATAGTCATCCTCCTCCTCCACCACCATGAATAGCCGTCATCATCATCATCCTCCTCCTCCTCCCTCCACCATGATGAATAGTCATCCTCCTCCTCCTCCCTCCACCATGATGAATAGTCATCCTCCTCCTCCCTCCACCATGATGAATAGTCATCCTCCTCCTCCCTCCACCATGATGAATAGTCATCATCCTCCTCCCTCCACCATGATGAATAGTCATCCTCCTCCTCCTCCCTCCACCATGATGAATAGTCATCCTCCTCCTCCCTCCACCATGATGAATAGTCATCCTCCTCCTCCCTCCACCATGATGAATAGTCATCCTCCCTCCTCCTCCCTCCACCATGATGAATAGTCATCCTCCTCCTCCACCACCATGAATAGACATCCTCCTCCTCCTCCCTCCACCATGATGAATAGTCATCCTCCTCCCTCCACCACCATGAATAGCCGTCATCATCATCATCCTCCTCCTCCTCCCTCCACCATGATGAATAGTCATCCTCCTCCTCCTCCCTCCACCATGATGAATAGTCATCCTCCTCCTCCCTCCACCATGATGAATAGTCATCCTCCTCCTCCCTCCACCATGATGAATAGTCATCATCCTCCTCCCTCCACCATGATGAATAGTCATCCTCCTCCTCCTCCCTCCACCATGATGAATAGTCATCCTCCTCCTCCCTCCACCATGATGAATAGTCATCCTCCTCCCTCCACCACCATGAATAGCCGTCATCATCATCATCCTCCTCCTCCTCCCTCCACCATGATGAATAGTCATCCTCCCTCCTCCTCCCTCCACCATGATGAATAGTCATCC
The DNA here is from genome assembly GCF_905171775.1 of Rana temporaria. Classification (NCBI taxonomy): domain Eukaryota; kingdom Metazoa; phylum Chordata; class Amphibia; order Anura; family Ranidae; genus Rana; species Rana temporaria. The sequence continues at coordinate 224,087,716 of NC_053494.1, read as the reverse complement.
TCCTCCTCCACCACCATGAATAGACATCCTCCTCCTCCCTCCACCATGATGAATAGTCGTCAACATCATCATCATCCTCCTCCTCCTCCCTCCACCATGATGAATAGTCGTCAACATCATCATCATCCTCCTCCTCCTCCTCCCTCCACCATGATGAATAGTCATCCTCCTCCATCCACCACCATGAATAGCCGTCATCATCATCATCCTCCTCCTCCTCCCTCCACCATGATGAATAGTCATCCTCCTCCTCCCTCCACCATGATGAATAGTCATCCTCCCTCCTCCTCCCTCCACCATGATGAATAGTCATCATCCTCCTCCCTCCACCATGATGAATAGTCACCTCTGGGAGTCGATGGTCCTTCTGGAACTGGGATACGGAGTAGGATCGGATGTAATCTCCCATCTCCTGCCTGGTCTCTATGGCGCGTTTCACCAGCCACTGCCAAACAAACACAACAACATGTGAGTCTCAGAAACACGTCCTGACTTGACACCCCGCCTCCTCACCCCATCCCCCCCGTGTCCCGCCTCCTCACCCCATCCCCCCGTGTCCCGCCTCCTCACCCCATCCCCCCCGTGTCCCGCCTCCTCACCCCATCCCCCCGTGTCCCGCCTCCTCACCCCATCCCCCCCGTGTCCCGCCTCCTCACCCCATCCCCCCCGTGTCCCGCCTCCTCACCCCATTCCCCGCCCCGATTCCGACCCGCCACCCCCCAACCTGTCCCGCCACATCGCCCTTCACTCAACTGAAGTCCTGCAGAGCCAAGACTGGAGAGATGGCGACTCCACCAGGTGATGAGGGGATGCAATGTACGATTGTCAGCTGACCAAGCCCGGCCGATGGTGGTAGATGGCTTCCACTCACCTGGATGACGGGGAAGATGTGGATGAAGTCCAGGCCTTGGATCTGGTGAGGCTCCAGCCTCTGAGGACATTTCATCTTTGGAAGGGCGGATACGATCTTCTCAGTCAGAGCTCTGCCAGGAGAGAACAACGCTCATTGGTAACCATGGCAAAAGTATGGGGTACTCTCCTCCCAACCCCGCCCCCTTCCCGCCTACTCACATCTTCTGGCCAATGGTGGAGTTCTCCTGGAAGAGCAGGTCCACATCGATGTCGAAGTTGCAGGTGGTGATACACCAGGTCATCCCGCCCACCACCTGGAGGCGGAGACAAAGTCACATTGTGCAAAAAATGGGCAGAACTGCAGGGGGTGTGGCCCACAGCAGCCAATCAGGTTTCATGTTTTATTCTTTAGAACTCTGATTGGTCGCAGTGGGACCTCCTCTCTGCAGACAACCAATGAAAAGCTCACCTTGTCGAAGGGGGAGAGCCCCTTAATTCTGGCCCGGAAATATCCGGCCGCCACCAGCAGCTCCAGAATCTCCGACAACTTAACATTCTGCTCCTCGTCTTCCCGACTCTCCACCTGAAACCACAGGAGCGTGTCACCGGGATCCGCCCACTGCATGGGGGGAGGGGCTACTGGGGATCCGCCCACTGCATGGGGGAGGGGCTACTGGGGATCCGCCCACTGCATGATGGGGGAGGGGCTACGGGGGATCCACCAGCAGCTCCAGAATCTCCGACAACTTAACATTCTGCTCCTCGTCTTCCCGACTCTCCACCTGAAACCACAGGAGCGTGTCACCGGGATCCGCCCACTGCATGGGGGAGGGGCTACTGGGGATCCGCCCACTGCATGGTGGAGGAGGGGCTACTGGGGATCCGCCCACTACAAGGGGGAGGGGCTACTGGGGATCCGCCCACTACAAGGGGGGAGGGGCTACTGGGGATCCGCCCACTGCATGGTGGGGGAGGGGCTATGGGGGATCCACCCACTGCAAGGTGAGGGAGGGGCTACGGGGGATCCACCCACTGCAAGGTGAGGGAGGGGCTATGGGGGATCCGCCCACTGCATGGTGGGGGAGGGGCTACGGGGGATTCACCATAGTGTGATGGGGAGGGGCTACTGGGGATCCGCCCACTGCATGGTGGGGGAGGGGCTACTGGGGATCCGTCCACTGCATGGTGGGGGAGGGGTTACTGGGGGATCCGCCCACTGCATGGTGGGGGAGGGGCTACTGGGGATCCGCCCACTGCATGGTGGGGGAGGGGCTACTGGGGATCCGTCCACTGCATGGTGGGGGAGGGGTTACTGGGGGATCCGCCCACTGCATGGTGGGGGGAGGAGCTACGGGGGATCCACCCACTGCATGGTGGGGGAGGGGCTACTGGGTATCCGCCCACGGCATGGTGGGGGAGGGGCTACTGGGGATCCGCCCACTGCATGGTGGGGGAGGGGCTACGGGGGATCCACCCACTGTATGGTGGGGGAGGCGCTACTGGGGATCCGCCCACTGCAAGGTGAGGGAGGGGCTACAGGGGATCCGCCCACTGCATGGTGGGGGAGGGGCTATGGGGGATCCACCCATAGTGTGATGGGGGAGGGGCTACTGGGGATCCGCCCACTGCATGGTGGGGGAGGGGCTACTGGGGATCCGCCCACTGCAAGGTGAAGGAGGGGCTACGGGGGATCCGCCCACTGTATGGTGGGGGAGGGGCTATGGGGGATCCGCCCACTGCAAGGTGAAGGAGGGGCTACGGGGGATCCGCCCACTGTATGGTGGGGGAGGGGCTACTGGGGATCCGCCCACTGCAAGGTGGGGAGGGGCTATGGGGGATCCGCCCACTGCAAGGTGAGGGAGGGGCTACTGGGGATCCACCCACTGCAAGGTGGGGGGAGGGGCTACTGGGGATCCACCCACTGCAAGGTGAGGGAGGGGCTATGGGAGATCCACCCACTGCAATATGGGGGAGGGGCAACAGGAGATCCGCCCACAGTGTGAAGGAGGGAGGGGGCTACCGGGGATCCGCCCACTGTGTGATAGAGGGAGGGGCTACTAGGGATCCGCCCACTGCAAGATGGGGGAGGGGACTATGGGGATCCACCCACTGTGTAATGGGTGGTGCTGGGAGTTGTAGTCCCGGTGATGGGGGAGGGGGGTGGTGGTGGGGGAGGGGGGTTGTAGTCCCGGTGATGGGGGAGGGGGGTGGTGGTGGGGGAGGGGGTTGTAGTCCCGGTGATGGGGGAGGAAGGTGATGGTGGGGGAGGGGGGTTGTAGTCCCGGTGATGGGGGAGGAAGGTGGTGGTGGGGGAGGGGGTTGTAGTCCCGGTGATGGGGGGGGAGGGTGATGATGGGGGAGGGGGGTTGTAGTCCCGGTGATGGGGGAGGAAGGTGGTGGTGGGGGAGGGGGGTTGTAGTCCCGGTGATGGGGGAGGAAGGTGGTGGTGGGGGAGGGGGGTTGTAGTCCCGGTGATGGGGGAGGAAGGTGATGATGGGGGAGGGGGTTGTAGTCCCGGTGATGGGGGTGATGATGGGGGAGGGGGTTGTAGTCGCGGTGATGGGGGAGGGGGTTGTAGTCCCGGTGATGGGGGAGGAAGGTGGTGGTGGGGGAGGGGGTTGTAGTCCCGGTGATGGGGGGGGAGGGTGATGATGGGGGAGGGGGTTGTAGTCCCGGTGATGGGGGTGATGATGGGGGAGGGGGTTGTAGTCGCGGTGATGGGGGAGGGGGTTGTAGTCCCGGTGATGGGGAAGGGGGGTTGTAGTCCCGGTGATGGGGGAGGGGGGTTGTAGTCCCGGATAGTGGGGGAGGGGGATGTAGTCCCGGTGATGGGGGAGGGGTACCTCGGGGTCTCCTCGGCTCATCTCTTCTTCCTCTCCGGGTCACATGACCGCAGACTGACACATCATGTGACGGGAGGGGGCGGGAGTTGCTTAGTCCCCGCCCCTCTCTCTCGTATGTATGAGGGGGCGGGGCTCTTGTACAGGAGATGGGGGAGGGGGATTTCTCAGATAAGATCAGTTTCCTGGTAATAATGAGACTTGTGAGGGGTGCAGCAAGATGTCCGCTCTCCCCTTTTCACTATGGAGGAGTGCGGGGTGTACTCTCCGCCATCTTGGTACACCCCCCGGAGTTTTGTTTTTAGCAGTAAAGTGACTTTATAGGACGATATTCCGGACTCAGAACTCAGAACTCCGTTTAGATGTTTATTTTTCTAATCAGCGTTGTTCTGTCAGATTAGCCATCCTGTCAGATCAGAAGACTCGCCAATGTTTTTAAAATTCAACTTCAAAACCATCGGAGGGATTTCTAGATCCTGAATATCACTTTATAATGGGAGGTTAGCGGTAATAATAAGTGGGAGGTGCCGGACTCCGGTGGGTGTAACAAGATAAAACATAAAAAAACAAAAGGAAGTGCAGCGCTGATAAATTATATAGTTCATGAAAATATATAGAAATAAAAGTTCATTCTACGTTTAATAAACCGCGATAAGCCGAGATCACGGCTTATCACAGAGCATTGCCGGTTTAATAAACGGAGATAAGGACCAGAGAACATGTTCTTCACTTCTCATCAACACACTGGGCTAGATTCACATAGATTAGCGATCTTTAGATCCGCGTAATCTATGCAAATTACGATCCGCCGGCGCACTTTTGCGAGGCGAGTGCACTATTCACAAAGCACTTACCTCCAAACTTGCGCCGGTGGATCGTAAATCCCCGGCGGAATTCAAATTCCGCGGCTAGGGGGAGTGTACAATTTAAATCAGGCACGTTCCCGCGCCGATTTAACTGCGCATGCGCCGCCGGCGAAATTTCCCAGTGCGCATGCTCCAAATGACGTCACTAGGACGTCATTGTTTTCTGCGGCTACGTAAATTCCGGCCATCCGTATTCCCAACCGACTTACGCAAACGACTTACAAAATTTGAAACTCGTCGCGGGAACGACGGCCATACTTAACATTAGCTACCCCTCATAAAGCAGGGGTAACTATCCGCCGGAAAAAGCCGAACGCAAACGACGTAAAAAAAAAAAGCGACGGGCGGGCGTTCGTTTCTGAATCGGCGTTTCTCCTCATTTGCATATCCGACGCGTAAAAAAACGAAGCGCCACCTAGCGGCCGGCGGGAGATTGCAGCCTAAGATCCGACGGTGTAAGTCACTTAACCTGGCGGATCTAAGGGAGATCTATGCGGAATCTGATTCTATGAATCAGCCGCATAGATCCGACGAATGGAACTCAGAGATACGGCGGCGGATCTCTTTGTGAATCTGGCCCACTGAATTTCCACTTTACTCCATTTTTTACATTTCTTCTTAAAGCGGAGCTCCACCCAAAAGTGGAACTTCCGCTGAATCCACTCCTCGCCCCCTTACATGCCACATTTGTTTTTGGGGGGGGGGCTTCAGGGTGGCACTTCCTGTCCCCCTTCCTCCTTCCGCCGAGGCGCTGCTAAGGCGATGCGTCATATCACCTTTCTGCAGCCCCTCCCTGTAGGTGATCGCCTGTCCAATCAGATGGCGCAGCGCCGCTTGCGCATGCGCAGTGGGTGCCCGAAAGCTGTCACGGCCGGGTGCCCACACTTAGAATGATGACACCGACCGGAGGGGGGGGGGGGGGGAGGAGCGGAGCCCCGGCCGGCGCGTTGCTGGAACGTAGAGCAGGTGCGTGTTTATTAAAAGCCCCCCAGATACACTTTTTATAAAATGACTGGAAGACCCCGAAATGAGAATACAGAGGGGTGGATTCAGGTAGGGGCGCGCACTACTACGGAGGCGCAGCGTACCGTTTTTACGCTACGCCTCCGCAAATTACCTGCGCTACGCTTCATTCACAAAGCAGTAGCTCCTTAATTTGCGCGTGCGCTCCAGAAAACTGCCTGGCGTAAGCGCGCGTAATTTAAATGATCCGGTAGGGGGCGTGGATCATTTAAATTAGGCGCGTTCCCGCGCCGAACGTAGTGCGCATGCTCAGTCGGGAAACTTTCCCGACGTGCATTGCGGTAAATGACGTCGCAAGGACGTCCAGCGCCATTCACGATTCACTTACGCAAACGACGTAGTTTTTAAAAATCGCGACGCGGGAACGACGGGTATACTTAGCATTGGCTGCCCCTGCTAATAGCATGGGCAGCCTTACGCAGAAACCGACGAACGCAAACGACGTGAAATGCGAGCGCAGGGCGCGCGTACGGTTGTGAATCGGCATGAGTATGCAATTTGTATAATCTATGCTGACCACTACGGGAACGCCACCTAGCGGCCAGCGTAAGAATGCAGCCTACGATACGACGGCATAAGAGCCTTATGCCAGTCATATCTTAGGCTGCAGTCGGCGTAACAAGCTTTCTGAATCAGGAGCAGTCGATACGCCGGCGCAACTAAGCAATTGCGCTGCGTAACTATGGATACGCAGACGCAATTGCTTACTGAATGTACCCCAGAGTGTCCAGCAGAGGGCAATCTACTACTGCAAATGTAATAGTTACATTGCAATTACAGAACAATCCCAGAATCCCACTCCTCCTTCTATAAGAAGAGTACAGAGGAGCTGTAACCCATAGCAACCAATCACACACTTCTAATACTGACATCTGATTGGCTGTCATATATTTCTGAAAAGAAACCTCTTCTATACATATCACTGGAATTTGGACATAATTCTCCATCCCCCTCCCAGACTCCCTCCAACTCTCCACCACCCCCATCCTCCCCCAACTACAACTCCCAGACTACCCCCCAACTCTCCACCACCCCCATCCTCCCCCAACTACAACTCCCAGACTACCCCCCAACTCTCCACCACCCCCATCCCCCTCCCAGACTACCCCCCAACTACAACTCCCAGACTCCCCTTCTCTCCATCACCCCCATCCCCCTCCCAACTACAACTCCCAGACTCCCTCCAACTCTCCACCACCCCCATCCCCCTCCCAGACTCCCTCCAACTCTCCACCACCCCCATCCTCCTCCAACTACAACTCCCAGACTCCCCCCAACTACAACTCCCAGACTACCCCCCAACTCTCCATCACCCCCATCCTCCCCCAACTACAACTCCCAGACTCCCCCCAACTACAACTCCCAGACTACCCCCCAACTCTCCACCACCCCCATTCTCCTCCAACTACAACTCCCAGACTACCCCCCAACTCTCCATCACCCCCATCCTCCCCCAACTACAACTCCCAGACTACCCCCCAACTCTCCACCACCCCCATCCCCCTCCCAGACTCCCTCCAACTCTCCACCACCCCCATCCTCCTCCAACTACAACTCCCAGACTACCCCCAACTACAACTCCCAGACTACCCCCCAACTCTCCATCACCCCCATCCTCCCCCAACTACAACTCCCAGACTCCCCCCAACTACAACTCCCAGACTACCCCCCAACTCTCCATCACCCCCATTCTCCCCCAACTACAACTCCCAGACTACCCCCCAACTCTCCACCACCCCCATCCCCCTCCCAGACTACCCCCCAACTCTCCACCACCCCCATCCTCCCCCAACTACAACTCCCAGACTCCCCCCAACTACAACTCCCATCCTCCTCCAACTACAACTCCCAGACTCCCCCTTCTCTCCATCACCCCCATCCTCCTCCAACTACAACTCCCAGACTACCCCCCAACTCTCCACCACCCCCATTCTCCTCCAACTACAACTCCCAGACTACCCCCAACTACAACTCCCAGACTACCCCCCAACTCTCCATCACCCCCATTCTCCTCCAACTACAACTCCCAGACTACCCCCCAACTCTCCATCACCCCCATCCTCCCCCAACTACAACTCCCAGACTACCCTCCAACTCTCCACCACCCCCATCCTCCCCCAACTACAACTCCCAGACTCCCCCCAACTACAACTCCCATCCTCCTCCAACTACAACTCCCAGACTCCCCCTTCTCTCCATCACCCCCATCCTCCTCCAACTACAACTCCCAGACTACCCCCAACTACAACTCCCAGACTACCCCCAACTCTCCATCACCCCCATCCTCCCCCAACTACAACTCCCAGACTCCCCCCAACTACAACTCCCAGACTACCCCCCAACTCTCCATCACCCCCATTCTCCTCCAACTACAACTCCCAGACTACCCCCCAACTCTCCATCACCCCCATCCTCCCCCAACTACAACTCCCAGACTCCCCCCCAACTCTCCACCACCCCCATCCCCCTCCCAGACTCCCTCCAACTCTCCACCACCCCCATCCTCCTCCAACTACAACTCCCAGACTACCCCCAACTACAACTCCCAGACTACCCCCCAACTCTCCATCACCCCCATCCTCCCCCAACTACAACTCCCAGACTCCCCCCAACTACAACTCCCAGACTACCCCCCAACTCTCCATCACCCCCATTCTCCCCCAACTACAACTCCCAGACTACCCCCCAACTCTCCACCACCCCCATCCCCCTCCCAGACTACCCCCCATCTCTCCACCACCCCCATCCTCCCCCAACTACAACTCCCAGACTACCCCCCTTCTCTCCATCACCCCCATCCTCCTCCAACTACAACTCCCAGACTCCCCCCAACTACAACTCCCAGACTACCCCCCAACTCTCCACCACCCCCATTCTCCTCCAACTACAACTCCCAGACTACCCCCAACTACAACTCCCAGACTACCCCCCAACTCTCCATCACCCCCATTCTCCTCCAACTACAACTCCCAGACTCCCCCCCAACTCTCCATCACCCCCATCCTCCCCCAACTACAACTCCCAGACTACCCCCCAACTCTCCACCACCCCCATCCTCCCCCAACTACAACTCCCAGACTACCCCCCAACTCTCCACCACCCCCATCCCCCTCCCAACTACAACTCCCAGACTCCCTCCAACTCTCCACCACCCCCATCCCCCTCCCAGACTACCCCCCAACTCTCCACCACCCCCATCCTCCCCCAACTACAACTCCCAGACTCCCCCCAACTACAACTCCCAGACTCCCCCTTCTCTCCATCACCCCCATCCTCCCCCAACTACAACTCCCATCCTCCTCCAACTACAACTCCCAGACTACCCCCCAACTACAACTCCCAGACTCCCCCTTCTCTCCATCACCCCCATCCTCCTCCAACTACAACTCCCAGACTACCCCCCAACTCTCCATCACCCCCATCCTCCCCCAACTACAACTCCCAGACTACCCCCCAACTCTCCACCACCCCCATCCTCCCCCAACTACAACTCCCAGACTACCCCCCAACTCTCCATCACCCCCATTCTCCTCCAACTACAACTCCCAGACTACCCCCCAACTCTCCACCACCCCCATCCTCCCCCAACTACAACTCCCAGACTACCCCCCAACTCTCCACCACCCCCATCCTCCCCCAACTACAACTCCCAGACTACCCCCCAACTCTCCACCACCCCCATCCCCCTCCCAGACTACCCCCCAACTACAACTCCCAGACTCCCCTTCTCTCCATCACCCCCATCCCCCTCCCAACTACAACTCCCAGACTCCCTCCAACTCTCCACCACCCCCATCCCCCTCCCAGACTCCCTCCAACTCTCCACCACCCCCATCCTCCTCCAACTACAACTCCCAGACTACCCCCAACTACAACTCCCAGACTACCCCCCAACTCTCCATCACCCCCATCCTCCCCCAACTACAACTCCCAGACTCCCCCCAACTACAACTCCCAGACTACCCCCCAACTCTCCATCACCCCCATTCTCCTCCAACTACAACTCCCAGACTACCCCCCAACTCTCCATCACCCCCATCCTCCCCCAACTACAACTCCCAGACTACCCCCCAACTCTCCACCACCCCCATCCCCCTCCCAGACTCCCTCCAACTCTCCACCACCCCCATCCTCCTCCAACTACAACTCCCAGACTACCCCCAACTACAACTCCCAGACTACCCCCCAACTCTCCATCACCCCCATCCTCCCCCAACTACAACTCCCAGACTCCCCCCAACTACAACTCCCAGACTACCCCCCAACTCTCCATCACCCCCATTCTCCCCCAACTACAACTCCCAGACTCCCCCCCAACTCTCCACCACCCCCATCCCCCTCCCAGACTACCCCCCAACTCTCCACCACCCCCATCCTCCCCCAACTACAACTCCCAGACTCCCCCCAACTACAACTCCCATCCTCCTCCAACTACAACTCCCAGACTCCCCCTTCTCTCCATCACCCCCATCCTCCTCCAACTACAACTCCCAGACTACCCCCCAACTCTCCACCACCCCCATTCTCCTCCAACTACAACTCCCAGACTACCCCCAACTACAACTCCCAGACTACCCCCCAACTCTCCATCACCCCCATCCTCCTCCAACTACAACTCCCAGACTACCCCCCAACTCTCCATCACCCCCATCCTCCCCCAACTACAACTCCCAGACTACCCTCCAACTCTCCACCACCCCCATCCTCCCCCAACTACAACTCCCAGACTCCCCCCAACTACAACTCCCATCCTCCTCCAACTACAACTCCCAGACTCCCCCTTCTCTCCATCACCCCCATCCTCCTCCAACTACAACTCCCAGACTACCCCCAACTACAACTCCCAGACTACCCCCAACTCTCCATCACCCCCATCCTCCCCCAACTACAACTCCCAGACTCCCCCCAACTACAACTCCCAGACTACCCCCCAACTCTCCATCACCCCCATTCTCCTCCAACTACAACTCCCAGACTACCCCCCAACTCTCCATCACCCCCATCCTCCCCCAACTACAACTCCCAGACTACCCCCCAACTCTCCACCACCCCCATCCCCCTCCCAGACTCCCTCCAACTCTCCACCACCCCCATCCTCCTCCAACTACAACTCCCAGACTACCCCCAACTACAACTCCCAGACTCCCCCCCAACTCTCCATCACCCCCATCCTCCCCCAACTACAACTCCCAGACTCCCCCCAACTACAACTCCCAGACTACCCCCCAACTCTCCATCACCCCCATTCTCCCCCAACTACAACTCCCAGACTACCCCCCAACTCTCCACCACCCCCATCCCCCTCCCAGACTACCCCCCATCTCTCCACCACCCCCATCCTCCCCCAACTACAACTCCCAGACTACCCCCCTTCTCTCCATCACCCCCATCCTCCTCCAACTACAACTCCCAGACTCCCCCCAACTACAACTCCCAGACTACCCCCCAACTCTCCACCACCCCCATTCTCCTCCAACTACAACTCCCAGACTACCCCCAACTACAACTCCCAGACTACCCCCCAACTCTCCATCACCCCCATTCTCCTCCAACTACAACTCCCAGACTACCCCCCAACTCTCCATCACCCCCATCCTCCCCCAACTACAACTCCCAGACTACCCCCCAACTCTCCACCACCCCCATCCTCCCCCAACTACAACTCCCAGACTCCCCCCCAACTCTCCACCACCCCCATCCCCCTCCCAACTACAACTCCCAGACTCCCTCCAACTCTCCACCACCCCCATCCCCCTCCCAGACTACCCCCCAACTCTCCACCACCCCCATCCTCCCCCAACTACAACTCCCAGACTCCCCCCAACTACAACTCCCAGACTCCCCCTTCTCTCCATCACCCCCATCCTCCCCCAACTACAACTCCCATCCTCCTCCAACTACAACTCCCAGACTACCCCCCAACTACAACTCCCAGACTCCCCCTTCTCTCCATCACCCCCATCCTCCTCCAACTACAACTCCCAGACTACCCCCCAACTCTCCATCACCCCCATCCTCCCCCAACTACAACTCCCAGACTACCCCCCAACTCTCCACCACCCCCATCCTCCCCCAACTACAACTCCCAGACTACCCCCCAACTCTCCATCACCCCCATTCTCCTCCAACTACAACTCCCAGACTACCCCCCAACTCTCCACCACCCCCATCCTCCCCCAACTACAACTCCCAGACTCCCCCCAACTACAACTCCCAGACTCCCCCTTCTCTCCATCACCCCCATCCTCCCCCAACTACAACTCCCATCCTCCTCCAACTACAACTCCCAGACTACCCCCCAACTACAACTCCCAGACTCCCCCTTCTCTCCATCACCCCCATCCTCCCCCAACTACAACTCCCAGACTACCCCCCAACTCTCCACCACCCCCATCCTCCCCCAACTACAACTCCCAGACTACCCTCCAACTCTCCACCACCCCCATCCCCCTCCCAACTACAACTCCCAGACTACCCCCCAACTCTCCACCACCCCCATCCCCCTCCCAACTACAACTCCCAGACTCCCTCCAACTCTCCACCACCCCCATCCCCCTCCCAGACTACCCCCCAACTCTCCACCACCCCCATCCTCCCCCAACTACAACTCCCAGACTCCCCCTTCTCTCCATCACCCCCATCCTCCTCCAACTACAACTCCCAGACTACCCCCCAACTCTCCACCACCCCCATCCTCCTCCAACTACAACTCCCAGACTACCCCCCTTCTCTCCATCACCCCCATTCTCCCCCAACTACAACTCCCAGACTACCCCCCAACTCTCCACCACCCCCATCCCCCTCCCAGACTACCCCCCAACTCTCCACCACCCCCATCCTCCCCCAACTACAACTCCCAGACTCCCCCCAACTACAACTCCCAGACTCCCCCTTCTCTCCATCACCCCCATCCTCCTCCAACTACAACTCCCAGACTACCCCCCAACTCTCCACCACCCCCATCCCCCTCCCAACTACAACTCCCAGACTCCCCCCAACTCTCCACCACCCCCATCCCCCCCCAACTACAACTCCCAGACTACCCCCCAACTCTCCACCACCCCCATCCTCCTCCAACTACAACTCCCAGACTCTCTCCAACTCTCCATCACCCCCATCCTCCTCCAACTACAACTCCCAGACTACCCCCCAACTCTCCATCACCCCCATCCTCCTCCCAGACTACCCCCCAACTCTCCACCACCCCCATCCTCCTCCCAGACTACCCCCCAACTCTCCACCACCCCCATCCCCCTCCCAGACTACCCCCCAACTCTCCACCACCCCCATCCCCCTCCCAGACTACCCCCCAACTCTCCACCACCCCCATCCCCCTCCCAGACTACCCCCCAACTCTCCACCACCCCCATCCCCCTCCCAGACTACCCCCCAACTCTCCACCACCCCCATCCTCCTCCCAGACTACCCCCCCAACTCTCCACCACCCCCATCCCCCTCCCAGACTACCCCCCAACTCTCCACCACCCCCCTCCCAGACTACCCCCCAACTTTCCACCACCCCCATCCCCCTCCCAGACTACCCCCAACTCTCCATAACCCCCACCCCCTCCAACTACAACTCCCAGACTACCCCCCAACTCTCCACCACCCCCATCCTCCTCCCAGACTAACCCCCAACTCTCCACCACCCCCCTCCCAGACTACCCCCCAACTTTCCACCACCCCCATCCCCCTCCCAGACTACCCCCAACTCTCCATAACCCCCACCCCCTCCAACTACAACTCCCAGACTCCCCCCCAACTCTCCACCACCCCCATCCTCCTCCCAGACTACCCCCCAACTCTCCACCACCCCCCTCCCAGACTACCCCCCAACTCTCCACCACCCCCATCCCCCTCCCAGACTACCCCCAACTACAACTCCCAGACTACCCCCCAACTCTCCATCACCCCCATCCCCCTCCCAGACTACCCCCCCAACTCTCCACCACCCCCATCCTCCTCCCAGACTACCCCCAACTCTCCATAACCCCCACCCCCTCCAACTACAACTCCCAGACTACCCCCCAACTCTCCACCACCCCCATCCTCCTCCCAGACTACCCCCCAACTCTCCACCACCCCCATCCTCCTCCCAGACTACCCCCCCAACTCTCCACCACCCCCATCCCCCTCCCAGACTACCCCCCCAACTCTCCACCACCCCCATCCCCCTCCCAGACTACCCCCCAACTCTCCACCACCCCCATCCTCCTCCCAGACTACCCCCCAACTCTCCACCACCCCCCTCCCAGACTACCCCCCAACTTTCCACCACCCCCATCCCCCTCCCAGACTACCCCCAACTCTCCATAACCCCCACCCCCTCCAACTACAACTCCCAGACTACCCCCCAACTCTCCACCACCCCCATCCTCCTCCCAGACTAACCCCCAACTCTCCACCACCCCCCTCCCAGACTACCCCCCAACTCTCCACCACCCCCATCCCCCTCCCAGACTACCCCCAACTCTCCATAACCCCCACCCCCTCCAACTACAACTCCCAGACTACCCCCCAACTCTCCATCACCCCCATCCCCCTCCCAGACTACCCCCCCAACTCTCCACCACCCCCATCCTCCTCCCAGACTACCCCCAACTCTCCATAACCCCCACCCCCTCCAACTACAACTCCCAGACTACCCCCCAACTCTCCACCACCCCCATCCTCCTCCCAGACTACCCCCCAACTCTCCACCACCCCCATCCTCCTCCCAGACTACCCCCCCAACTCTCCACCACCCCCATCCCCCTCCCAGACTACCCCCCAACTCTCCACCACCCCCATCCTCCTCCCAGACTACCCCCCAACTCTCCACCACCCCCCTCCCAGACTACCCCCCAACTCTCCACCACCCCCATCCTCCTCCCAGACTACCCCCCAACTCTCCACCACCCCCATCCTCCTCCCAGACTACCCCCCAACTCTCCACCACCCCCCATCCCCCTCCCAGACTACCCCCCAACTCTCCACCACCCCCATCCCCCTCCCAGACTACCCCCCCAACTCTCCACCACCCCCATCCTCCTCCCAGACTCCCCCCCAACTCTCCACCACCCCCATCCCCCTCCCAGACTACCCCCCATCTCTCCACCACCCCCATCCTCCTCCCAGACTACCCCCCCAACTCTCCACCACCCCCACCCCCCCTCCCAGACTCCCCCCCCAACTCTCCACCACCCCCATCCCCCTCCCAGACTACCCCCCCAACTCTCCACCACCCCCACCCCCCTCCCAGACTACCCCCCATCTCTCCACCACCCCCATCCCCCTCCCAGACTCCTCCCAACTCTCTCTTGTGGGCGGGGCAGAGACACAAACTACTGCAGGGAATCCCCCCATTGTGGGCGGGGTGTATTTTGTATCCATGTAATGATGATTATAGCGCCCCCCTATTCCTGTGCGCAGTACAATCAGTATGTAGATGTATTGATATATTGGGGGTGGGGCAGTAGGACAGAAGAGCTTACACTTAGATTGTGATATGGATTGATGGTTGTCTGTAGAATATGATGCGCTCCTTCCTCTGCAGGCGATATATCTCTCCGCCAGTAATTCCTGACTTCCATAGCGGGAGAAGTGAGTGCGGAGGAGATGCGATGTGACAGGTGATGATGTGTCTGTATTACAGGACGGCGGCGTTCTATTATCATGGCGGCGGCGGCGGTAATGGGCAGGAAATCGGCGGCATAATAGAGACGCTGCAGACTGGAGAAGCCCCATTGAGTCCTATTACAGAACTGCTGGAAATGTCCCATCCTCCGCCTAATATTCCCTCCGATCCATCAGATGCAGGCGATCATCCACCGCAACCGGCCGCCTGCAATCCATAGCAACTGGCCGCCTGTTACCCATGGCAACCGGCCCCTGTAACCCATGGCAACCGACTGCCTGTAACCCACGGCAACCGGCCGCCTGTAACCCATGGCAACCGCCCGCCTGCAATCCATAGCAACTGGCCGCCTGTTACCCATGGCAACCGCCCGCCTGTAACCCACCTCAACCGGCCGCCTGCAATCCATAGCAACTGGCCGCCTGTAACCCATGGCAACCGGCCGCCTGCAATCCATAGCAACTGGCCGCCTGTTACCCACCACAACCGGCCGCCTGTAACCCACCGCAACCGGCCCCTGTAATCCATGGCAACCGGCCGCCTGTAACCCATGGCAACCGCCCCCCCTGTAATCCATGGCAACTGGCCCCTGTAACCCATGGCAACCGGCTCCTGTTATCCATGGCAACCGCCCGCCTGTAACCCATGGCAACCGGTCGCCTGTAACCCATGGCAACCGCCCGCCTGTAACCCATGGCAATCGGCCGCCTGTAACCCATGGCAACCGGCCGCCTGTAAACACATGGCAACCGGCCGCCTGTAACCCATGGCAACCAGACAGCCTGGGAGAAGGGGAACACCTCCATCTCATACAGGTGGGGTTGCAAAAGAGGTGGGATCTATGGGGGGTGATATGGGGGAGATAAAAGGTAAAACCGGTCCCCCGGCGCATGCAGTGACCTCTGACCCTCACATACACACCCCGGGATGCTGTAGAAATGGTGGATCCGCCCTCCATTATTTGTAGGTTTGGAAGAAATCACTAATTACGGCGCCGTAAACAAGTTCCACAGCGAAGCGTCTTATCCAAACTCTCCACCTCACCGATCAATCACCGTAATTACTGCGCCGGCCCGAGGAGATAATTACACCGCGCTGAGTGCGTTATATTATCCAAACATCGAACCGCCCGTCATTCGGGATTTATAGTCTGAGCCGAATTCATCCCATAATTATTCCATAAACTTCCCCACCAAGGGGGGCGCCGCGTCACCGCAGTGTGTGTGTCTGATAATAGATCCTTCCATCTATCCATCCATCCATCCATCCATCCATCCATCCCTCCCTCCATCAATCCCATCCATCCCTCCCTCCACCCCTCCCTTCATCCCATCCATCCATCCCTCCCTGCATCCATCCATCCCTCCATCCCATCCATCCATCTATCCATCCATCCATCCCTCCCTCCATCAATCCCATCCATCCCTCCCTCCACCCCTCCCTTCATCCCGTCCATCAATCCCATCCATCCATCCCTCCCTGCATCCATCCATCCCTCCATCCCATCCATCAATCAATTCCATCCATCCATCCCTCCCTCCATCAATCCCATCCATCCCTCCCTCCACCCCTCCCTTCATCCCATCCATCAATCCCATCCATCCCTCCCTGCATCCATCCATCCCTCCATCCCATCCATCCATCTATCCATCCAATATATAGTGTGTGTATCTATATATAATATTATAATAGTGCAGCTTCATCTAATCCACCCCGAGAGGTAATAATATCTCCGTCATAGAACGTGTGATGTCATAGAACGTGTGATGTCATAGAACGTGTGATGTCATAGAACGTGTGATGTCATAGAAGGTGTGATGTCATAGAACGTGTGATGTCATAGAAGGTGTGATGTCATAGAACGTGTGATGTCATAGAACGTGTCATAGAAGGCGTGATGTCATAGAACGTGTGATGTCATAGAACGTGTGATGTCATAGAACGTGTCATAGAACGTGTCATAGAACGTGTGATGTCATAGAAGGTGTGATGTCATAGAAGGCGTGATGTCATAGAACGTGTGATGTCATAGAAGGTGTGATGTCATAGAAGGTGTGATGTCATAGAACGTGTGATGTCATAGAACGTGTGATGTCATAGAAGGTGTCATAGAAGGTGTGATGTCATAGAACGTGTGATGTCATAGAACCAGAGCTTTTTTTCTCAGAAAATAGGTGCAGGAACTCAACCACGACCCGTTCAGATTTCACAAACAGTAGAAGGGTCTTAAAGGGGCATTAAATACCAGAATTGCATTAAATACAGAGTGCAGAGTTCAGGGGGTTACAAAGCTGTCACTTGTAAACACAGAAACCAGACTTCTGTGTTTACAAGTGATTGTGGTGATCAGGCACCAAAGGGTCTGAGCCAGAGGTGGTGGAACTGAGTTCCCCCAAGTTCCCCCTGAAAAAAAGCCCTGCATAGAACGTGTGATGTCATAGAACGTGTGATGTCATAGAAGGTGTGATGTCATAGAACGTGTGATGTCATAGAACGTGTCATAGAAGGTGTGATGTCATAGAACGTGTGATGTCATAGAACGTGTGATGTCATAGAACGTGTGATGTCATAGAAGGTGTGATGTCATAGAACGTGTCATAGAACGTGTGATGTCATAGAACGTGTCATAGAACGTGTGATGTCATAGAAGGCGTGATGTCATAGAACGTGTGATGTCATAGAAGGTGTGATGTCATAGAACGTGTGATGTCATAGAAGGTGTGATGTCATAGAACGTGTGATGTCATAGAACGTGTGATGTCATAGAACGTGTGATGTCATAGAACGTGTCATAGAACGTGTGATGTCATAGAACGTGTGATGTCATAGAAGGTGTGATGTCATAGAACGTGTCATAGAACGTGTGATGTCATAGAAGGTGTGATGTCATAGAACGTGTCATAGAACGTGTGATGTCATAGAACGTGTCATAGAACGTGTGATGTCATAGAAGGCGTGATGTCATAGAACGTGTGATGTCATAGAACGTGTGATGTCATAGAAGGTGTGATGTCATAGAACGTGTGATGTCATAGAACGCGTGATGTCATAGAACGTGTCATAGAACGTGTCATAGAACGTGTGATGTCATAGAACGTGTGATGTCATAGAAGGTGTGATGTCATAGAACGTGTGATGTCATAGAACGTGTCATAGAACGTGTGATGTCATAGAACGGTGATGTCATAGAACGTGTTTTCATAGAACGTGTGATGTCATAGAAGGTGTGATGTCATAGAACGTGTCATAGAAGGTGTGATGTCATAGAACGTGTCATATAACGTGTGATGTCATAGAAGGTGTCATAGAACGTGTGATGTCATAGAACGTGTGATGTCATAGAACGTGTGATGTCATAGAACGTGTCATAGAACGTGTGATGTCATAGAAGGTGTGATGTCATAGAAGGGATGTCATAGAACGTGTGATGTCATAGAACGTGTCATAGAAGGTGTCATAGAACGTGTCATAGAACGTGTGATGTCATAGAACTTGTCATAGAAGGTGTGATGTCATAGAACGTGTGATGTCATAGAACGTGTCATAGAACGTGTGATGTCATAGAAGGTGTCATAGAACGTGTCATAGAACGTGTGATGTCATAGAACGTGTGATGTCATAGAACGGTGATGTCATAGAACGTGTCATAGAACGTGTGATGTCATAGAACGTGTGATGTCATAGAACGTGTCATAGAACGTGTGATGTCATAGAACGTGTGATGTCATAGAACGTGTGATGTCATAGAACGTGTGATGTCATAGAACGTGTCATAGAACGTGTCATAGAAGGTGTGATGTCATAGAACGTGTGATGTCATAGAACGTGTGATGTCATAGAACGTGTCATAGAACGTGTGATGTCATAGAACGTGTGATGTCATAGAACGTATGGTGATGTCATAGAACGTCTCGGTGTGATGTCATAGAACGCCTCGGTGTGATGTCATAGAACGTCTCGGTGTGATGTCATAGAACGTGTGATGTCATAGAAGGTGTGATGTCATAGAACGTGTGATGTCATAGAAGGTGTGATGTCATAGAACGTGTGATGTCATAGAACGTGTCATAGAACGTGTGATGTCATAGAACGTGTGATGTCATAGAACGTGTGATGTCATAGAACGTGTGATGTCATAGAAGGTGTGATGTCATAGAACGTGTCATAGAACGTGTCATAGAACGTGTGATGTCATAGAACGTGTGATGTCATAGAAGGTGTCATAGAACGTGTGATGTCATAGAAGGTGTGATGTCATAGAACGTGTCATAGAACGTGTGATGTCATTGAACGTGTGATGTCATAGAACGTGTCATAGAAGGTGTGATGTCATAGAACGTGGTCATAGAACGTGTGATGTCATAGAACGTGTCATAGAACGTGTGATGTCATAGAACGTGTCATAGAACGTGTGATGTCATAGAACGTGTCATAGAACGTGTGATGTCATAGAAGGTGTGATGTCATAGAACGTGTGATGTCATAGAACGGTGTGATGTCATAGAACGTGTCATAGAACGTGTGATGTCATAGAAGGTGTGATGTCATAGAACGTGTGATGTCATAGAA